>NW_015373890.1:1400832-1470615 GCF_001272555.1 Dufourea novaeangliae | reverse complement strand
TTTTTCGACTGGTGGCGCCATCCGTGGCGTAACTCTGAAACTGCTAGCCATATAATTGGTTAGCAGTTTCAGCGATTCGCCACGGATGGCGCCAGCAGTACAAAAAATAGTGGTACTCCGCGATTAAATGCGATTTTAACAGTATTCTGGTCGCTTATTGTTATTATCAATAACAGTGGATTAATCTACGTACGTTTAGCTACAAATTGAGTGCTTCAGCTAAACGAAAGCTGTCCGTATAACGGTGTACGAGCTGTCCAAATTGTACTAACCGGGGTACGCAAGACGAGTACACTGTCAACCGTTGCAAATAAATTGCGATTTTATCAATGTTTTGTAATTACTGGTACCCAGCCGTTGGATAGTATTAATCTACGTTCTTTAAACGGTGTATCTAATGCAAGACGAAGAAGAATGAGGCCCGTTTAGCTGTGTAAATGCGATTGAAATCTATACAAACAGGGTTGCCACTCCATAAGGGTCAACGTTAATACAGGCAATAATAATTGTACTAATTCTGGGGTTCTGCAGTATTGAGTCGATGCATTAAGCTCTCAGGAATAATGTGAGACTAACCGTGTTCATTTTGAACGCTTAATTACTGAGATATTCGCATTTTTCCATCACTAGGAATTTTCACTCACCTGTCGGTATGATTTAGCTAGCAGTTTGAGCGAATTGCCACGGGTGGCGCCACCAGTCAAAAAAATAGTGGTATTCCGCGATTAAATGCGATTTTAATAGTGTTCTGTTCATTTATTGTTATTATCAATATACGGGGATTAATATACGTTTTTCATGCTGTAAATCGAATGCTTGATGAAGCCGAAATCTGTCCGCATAACGCTGTAAGAGCTATTCAAAGTGAACTAAACAAGAGCGCATGACGAGACACAGTGTTAACCGTTGTTAGATGGCGATACTGTTATTATCGATTTGAAACTCAGAAATCTTCAATACATATTATTTAAAAAGAATTATAATCGTAATCACTATTGATTTCGATGAGTTCAGGAGATTTAAATTCAATATTGTTCAACAAAAATTGTTACATTTGCATATTTTAATGAAATTGTCCTCCAAAACCATATCATAGCGACATCTACCAGAAAGAATATGGTACTAACTGGATAGTAGCTTCAGCATTTTATCATAGAAGCCGCAATAAGTCTTTTCGCTGACTTTTTACACGATCGGTATTTCAGAACATGAAACACGAAGTCCCATAAGATGATAGGTCTATTCTATACCTCGTTGGTGGCAGCACGTATAAAAAAATTAAGCACTAAGTAAAAACGCTGCAAGCCATAAATGTTAATACACAATACCGATTCCAAAGATTTATCAGGCAGTTGCAATTTGCTGGGTTCTTCTATATTTGTTGGTACATGTGTTACATCGAATTTAAATTGTAAGCTTTAAACTTCTAGCCATACTGTATATATACGCGAAAAATTTCTTTCTTTCTTTGAAGGGATTTTAAGAATACTTAAGGAACACAGCATCACGGAGTGAAACGTTAAAAGTGCAATGTATTTAATTTTTTAATCGAATGCGTTCCTCCAAATAAAGAAGTGAAATGGCACTATTTGAAATAGCATCCATTTATAAAATGATCTCGTCTTATTTCTTTTGTTATGGAATACGAGTTAAACAGAGGAAAGCTCGAAATTTCCAGTTACGATTTCTGCTGAGTTTTCGTGTGGTCGCATAGTAATTTTGGCGTGAGAACTTGTTGCACCGAATAGGCCACGCTGTATCGCTAAATGACCAACATCTGGAAGCGGTTTTCATGTCGTAAAATCTTGCTGGCTACCTGCCGGCTGTGTATAATTTCCCGTGTATTATTAAAAATACAACCGTAACGAGAAATTTCGGGCATGTTACCGCTGCCGTACAAATATATGAACCGTGTCGTAAATAAATAATCATTATTTCATAAAATAATAACCAATTCTTTAAATCTTGGAGAATGTTTAAAAGAGGCAGATTTGGTTATAAATTTAAAACAATCAATAGTTTATTTAAACTGCTTTTTCTTTACCTTAAATCATTATTTTTCAGTAGAGAAGATTTATTACAAAAATATCCACAAAATCATTATTCCCGATAATATTACAGTTTGCAGGATATTTTGGATACAGCATTAGTAGCAAAAGCATATTCCTGTCAATAAACATTTTAAAATATTATATCTCAGAAAGCTTGTCTCTCATTTGATTTAAACGATTCAAGGGATATGAATTACTTCTACGACTCACTGGGTATGCATTAATTTGATCAGAGGTTGATCTGATTCGAATTTTATGTGATTTTATAATCTCTCGAGGATGCGTAACAGACTAATAATAACTAAACTTTGAAAATGTACGAAAATTTAACGAATGGTTTCGTTCGATAATACCAAAACATTAGCATATCGCTGTGAGAGATATTAACAAGTTCCCTGAAAACCAAGAAGGATAATTTTTCTAAAATTACTCGAGCTTCCAGACCAACCTAATAATATCTTAGCGGAGCTTTTGTTACATGCTTATTTAAAAAAAAAAAAAACGTTGAACCAACATACAATAGAAAGGAGCCGAAAGAATTTACGTCGAGAACAGCGGAAACTTACCCTTGGATCGTTGGGTGGTCAAAAAGAAAAGAAAAAAGTGCGAATAAACGTATACCTTTCCGCAAACTCGCGCACGCACACACAGATGCGGCTCGGCTCTCCTCGAATTGCGCGCGCGGTGCACAGGAACGTTGAAGAGAGAACGAACGCTACGGTGGAAAAAGGGCCGTCGATGTAGAGTAGCAGCAACGGAAGCGACGGCGACGACGTGTGTATTATAGAGTCGAACGGAACGAGAAGGAGAGAAAGATTGTTGTTTCGTGTGTCCGTGTGGCGGTGGTGAGACCAGCGGCGGTGGGGGCAAGTATATAGAGTCTCCGAATGGGCGTGGCAATTGGGGACCACCCAGCCGACCAATCCGGCAGGTAGGCGTTATCTGGATGTACAACAATGCCTTCGTGTAACACATAGTTCAGTGGCTCTCAACCGGCATCGAGTTAATTTCCCTGGGAAAACGTTGCATTATTTGCACGAACCTAACGTTTAACCAATTGCAAACGGTTAGTTCGATAAACCAAAGAAGGTGACCGTCTGATCGAATTCCAAAGTGTTCGACACAAGCCGAATGAACAAACGTGACAGATAACGTTAATGTGACACACGATTTCTGTATTACCCTCATGGAAAGCCTTTATCGTGCCCCCCCCCCCGAGAGAGGGGAAAGAGGGGGGATTTAAGTACCGCCTCTACGTTAGAAATCATTGACACAAGCGCAACTCGCGAGCTTATGCGGCTGCGTTTGTGCCACGGAAGCTTTTCCAGGATCGCGATCGAGGGGTACACAGGGGAAGGGGGGCGGCACGGTGGGAGAGAGACGGACGTACGCGAAAAGAGGGAGGGAAAGGCGAGATAGAGCGAGAAAGATGGAAGAAAGGGTGGCAGGTTCGGTGGAACGTTGGTCCACGCTCGACGGGGAGTCCGGCGTGTACCGTGCATCCAGTTGTATACCTAAATGCGTACGGCACTGTTTTAATAGTACACACGTGCAGTCACGGCCCAATGAATTGATCCCGCGAGGTGAATCCTCCCTACCCACCCTTCTCCAACGGATTAACAAAAAAAAAAGAAAACAGAAGAAAAAATGACGCGCCATCTTTGAGGGCTCGGCCCGTTTCTAGAGTGCTAGCGCGCGCATTTTCGATCGTGGACCGACAGACGTCGCTTAGATTTTTTCACGCGAACCCACGAAACGGAGTTCCGCGTGTTCAGAGAGAAGTATCTTGATAGAGGACACCGGGAATTGTCTTCTGGTGGTTGTTCGGACCGATTCACCTCGCGATGGACGAAGAAGAACCGAAACCGTACTTGACAATCGATTCGAATTAAAAAAACAGAGCCTTTCTTCCATCCGCCTGTTTGTGTTCGGATACCATTCGCGGACAACGAAGCTTTCATACCGTTACATTTTGATATATTGTTGGTTCGAGGAATTGTTACCGAATAAATGAAATTAATCATGGGTAATTACATCGTGTAAGGAGAAGTGTCCATGGTTGCGTTCGACGAAGTTCCGACGGACGGTTGTGAAGTGCGCGGAGAAGAGTGAAAAAAAGGTGGTACATACCCAGGGAAAAGGTGAAAAAAACGAACGAAGAGACAGATCAGTGAAATATCAGTGCAACTTTAACTTCTCGGATTTTTAAATATTAATCTTAGTGGCTCATAAAACGTAACGTATGTCTTGTCGAATTTGAAACCTTGAAAGGCGACGTTTTCTGTTGTTGATGTCGCTGGAACTGACTGTGGAGACTCAATGATACCGATGCACATCGGGATGACAGGGCGAAGATAGTGCGTGAATGCGAAATCACGAGGGAATGATGTAGCTGACGCGATCAGTTAACGCGGGACTGACAATAATAATGGATGGGATTCCGTGAAACGTCCGAAGTGTGTCAAGTACCGACGGGCTTGATAAAAGTGCGCGTCTCTCGGGAAGTTCCTGCAGCCGAAATCACTTTCGTGCCGAGGGAGACTAATTGGGGTACTCTCCCCGGTGAGATGCCGGAGAGGGCATGATTTTAGCCAAAGGTTCGTAAAACAACGCGTCCTAGAATTTAGATCTCCGCTGAAATCGGAAAAAATTTATGCGATTTTCGGACAATCAAACAGGCAGAACATAATTCTGCACTGTCAATAAAATGTTGATGTGTATTATCGTTTTTACTGTAAAAATGGGCGGGATATTTATAAACTTTTAAGTGAGATACAATGTGTGGAATAATATTATATTTATACTTCCATAAATTAAATCTTATATATTGTTTAAAGTCAATTTTTCCCCTGAACGAAACAATTCTTCATAGATAACCTATACAATTTAGATGAAAAGTAATTCATGTCCTTAATTCAGGATACTACCTGAGTTTTTTTAGAAAATTGACGTATAAATCTCAATTGAATATATCTGAACTCTTTACAGTACGTTTCAAACATTTAGATTAGCAATAAATGCTTAAAGTCTATATTTCTTTATCAGCGTTTATTATTGCTTTAAATTCTCAATGACTCATTTTAGACCAATGATTCGTTTCGAACATTTCGATATGTATCTTCTGAAGCAGTTCTGCATGACAAAAGGACACTGTCGAATCAGACAACGCTCGACCATTGGTTACGTCAATCGAACACGATTTATACAGTATCGATTTGATAAAGACGCGGCAATTTTACATGCGCAGGTGTAATTTGAGCCAATCGTTCGGATGCTGGCAAATTGTTCGTCTATACCTATCGAATGTATCCGAATATTACGTTACGATGCCCGCATGCTCTCCCATGGGAGACCCACGAATCTCACACCCCTTTTCCCGAACTTCCTTGAGAAACTGCTTTCGGTACCGCACGATCATCTATTCGAATCCCATCGGAATAAATAATACCCACTACAACTAGAACTACCAAGCAAGTCAAAATGACTTGTCAATACACTCTTACGACAATTAAAATGTTATGACTAGACTGCGGATTTTTATGCAAAATGACATTTTTTAAAGTAACTTTTAACGACACCAGCAAAGATAGGAATTTATTTCTTCTCTTAAATACCTTACTGGGTTCAGAATAAAGTAGAAAACACATTACACGCGACGAAAGTTTTTTCTCTTTTGTATTACACAAAGCCCTATTGGCTACAAATACATAAAATCCTCAGTCTAGTTAATGCAATACAATTATTACGATATGAAAGTGAAGAAATTAGTAAATTTCTTTTCGAAATTTTCACAAGTTTTTCACGTATATCCACCGATCGAAGCAAATATGCGTTTATCGTCGGTAGTTCTGGTAGTTCTAGTGTTAAGTGTCCCTGACGCGTCCTCTCGACAAAACATTTCCGCCTCACATCCCTTGGGGTGCTGCGAACGGGTTAACACCGAGATAATTTCCGACAAACGAGGACACATCGACGGCTATTTAGACGTGTCGAGGGTGCACGCACGGATGCAACGAGATACACTTCGTTTTTCGCCGGCAAGTTTAGCCCCTGCAATGTAAACAGAAACGCGTGTGTGTTACGCGCCGCGGCAGCCGTGCAGGGGCGTGTCGTTTCCTAAAGTCATTTGTAGGAAAAATGTCCGACTCTAGAACGTGATCCTTTTCCGTGTCCTGGACGGTGTACAACACCTTTCCGTGGGCCACGGAACGAGGAAGACTTATGCCTCCGCGCAGCTGTCGCGTAAATCTCGCTCAAAACAGCCTCTGACGCTTCCTCTTTTTTCCTCCCCCACCCCCCTGTTACATTCCAAACAGTTATAGTGTGTTTTCAAAATCTGTTTTTCTTCGTTCACGATTGTTTATCGCTTATAGCATGGAGATTCGAGAAGTTCACTGTAGTTTTTGCCTCTGTTACAAATCACCCCCTAAATTACGGTAGGTTGAATTGGGTGAAGTTTAATGATTTTTAAGTCGAGAGGGATTAAAAGTGGTTCGTTTATGTTTACTGAACGTTAGTGATTTATTGTGTTACAGGAAAGTAGAAATCGTTTATTATGTGTCAGAAAGGGCCTTATATATGTCTTTCATAAGATTGCTTCATTGGTCGTCGGCGTGTGAATTAATTTTTCATCGAGCCTACAGTCAGGTTTCTTGTAACGATCCAACATCGTTGCTTTTAATAAGGACAACTCGCGAAATAAACGCTTCAGGTGGCTAATAATAGCAAGATTGTAAAGCCTACGGCAATCACTGTGTAGAAGTGCACGCAGTACCGAGGCGTACAACATCCTGGCACGTGCGTAAACAGCGCTTAGGTAATTTTGAAGTTCAGCTCCAAAAGGCGCAATACGTCCGAAAATACATTGGATTTTTTTTGGAACGGTTCGTTGAGGTCCATTAATGTTTACTATTGGCGTTGCAGACGTATTGGTTCACGTTGGAATTCTGGATGTCGCCACGAAGAATATATTTCCGATTTTGTTGTTTCTGTTAACGAATTTGTAAAACTACGAACACGCGTAAATATCACAATCTCGTACCCTACAACTGATTCGAGTCGATTCTCCGTTGTATTACAGAAAAAGAATTTTAACTAATTTACTTGTGTGATTTTACAGTCTATTAGGTTCAGGACATCCTTTAAAAAACGCAAAAACTCTCCATTTGACCCATTATAATTATACAGGGTGGGTCAATAAGATTTACTATCTAAAATAATTCACATACAACTATTGGTTGTATCAGAAAACGTTTTAATGAAATATGTAGCATTTTAAGGGACGCGTCGTATGGATACAATTTGACTTTTTTACATCCTATACTTTTTATATATCAAGGTGACTGAGTTTTTTCAGGTTCAATGCATCTTTTTTAATACCATGTTGTTATTAATTGAATAACGAATTCATCGACCTATAGCGCGATGGTATTCAAAAAAAAAGATGCATTAACCTTGAAAAGACTCAAGGTCACCTTGATATCTCTCTCTCAAAAAAAATAAAAAATATTCAAATTGTAACCATCCGATATGTCCCTTAAAATGCTACATATTTAATTAAAACGTTTTTTAATGCAACCAATAGGTAACAATTTATTTTAGATAATATTTCTTATGGACTCACCTTGTACATATTTCCCAACAATTTATATCCATCGTACAATACGTAGAAAGGCATCTGTCATGAAACGAAATTCCTTATCGGTCACAGAAGTGCTCCAGTTTTCCCGTGTACCTCTTACCTCTTACCTCTCGATTACTCTGCTCCCTCCTACCCCCCTCGATCCGGAATTAAACGCCGGCCGAAAATTTATTTAGTCTCGCGTCGCTGCACTCGTATCGGAAACAAATCAAATTTTGTCGACGTCGTTAAATCACGCCTTGGCCCGTTCAACGCCCGGGACCCGGGGCGAGCAAATACGGAGGCCCATAAACCGCGTTCCTACACAAATCACCCCCGCGGAGGGGGTGATCGACGTCACTGTGTCGCCCCCGGTCAACTTTTTTACGCCTCGGGGAGTTTTCTCTCATCGTCGCTTTCTCGTTTCGAAAAGTTGTAAATACACATACACAGACTTTGCTCGCGTATCGTGGCCCAACGTTTACGTCCTGGCGTTCCGATGCGACGAGACACAAAGCTTCCCTCTGTTTCACTCCTTTTTAACTGTCGTTCTCGCGAGGGTCGATCCACGGATTTTTACGAGCGTTCGAAACGGATACGTAAACCTTCGAATAAGCATTCCTATTTTCTTTTTGTTACCGATCGGTTAGCCCCGGCTAATTCCGCCTACAAATGGGGATCGTATTTTCGAATCTATCATTTTAAACAAACTGTAAGGTGAAACCCGCGCCAATTTTACGGAGGTTCCAAGAAATCAATGTACTGTGCGAAGTTCGAAGGTTTCGTGAAGTGTATATTTTTCTTTCTTAAGGAAATCAAGTGTCAATATCATGAAATATAAATATTGTGCATTTCGATGGTTCGTAAAGTTTAACTGTTTCTTCCTTAATGAGATCAGAAGTGTCCAGATAAAAAAAATATAAATATTGTGCACTTCGAAGGTTTCGTAAAGTTTAAGTTTCTCTTTCATAATGATATCGGAAGTGTCGAGATAAGAAAATATAAATATTGTGCACTTCGAAGGTTTCGTAGAGTTTAAGTTCCTCTTTCTTAATGAGATCAGAAAATATAAATCTTGTGCACTTCGAAATTTTCGTGACGTTTAACCTTTTCTTCCTCCATGAGATAAAAAATCGAAGATTGTTAGTTTAAATTGCTTTCGTGAAACGTTTCAAACGATTGATACGAATTACGGACTATTTTACAAAACTAGGAATTGAATAGAAACCCGTTTCTTCAATTAAAAAGTTCGCTATACATATACTAAAAATACCACGTGAATTTAAATAAAAATTATTTTATCGTATTTTCTACAATTCGCGTATGCCAAAAAACACACAAATTCCACGATCTAATCATAACTTTCTTCAAGTATCCGTAACTTCTCTCTTTCCTCAAATGTCAGCATAAAAGTTCACCGAACATATTGTCGAAACTACCATCAAAGAGAAGTTACAGTTAGACCCACTTTATTCTTTCGCCTGGCCAGTGTCCTCCCTTGTTTTTGGAAGGAAACCTAGGCGTGAACATCGGAATAAACGATCACGATACTTTCCCAGATAGATTTCGGCGACTGTCCGGTTCCGAGTCAGGATCACAGAGACCGCGGACTATCCAGCTGTTACACGGTCGGTTTAGCGGCCGGATAGGTGAAGACGACTTAAGCGTTTCGACATGTGTAGAAACACGACATCCGATATTTCCTACGGTGGACCTCCTACCGTGGGCGGTTGTTCGTCCCCGTCAAGGATTTACGAGACCGAGTCGGAGCAACCGCGGTCATTTTGCGGCGCAACAAGTAAAATAAACATCGCACGACCACTCGTGAACACTGCTAATTCGTATCTTCTCTATTTATTCGTACCAGTGTCTCGACCTTTTACGAAATCATCCTGTAATTCAACCCTTCGACGAATTTGATTTTCGAGCGCCATTTCATCCCGTAAAATGTGCATAGCAAATAGAAACAGGATATAGAGAGGGCCGCCTCTGATGCTTAAATAATACCTTCGATCGAACGGTTGTTTGTATTAAAAACTTTGCACACGGTTGCACGTTCACTCAAAAAAAAATATATATTATCCCACATTTCGTAATCAAAATTGTCGAGCTTGTGTAACGACGAATCGCAAAAACGAAACGGATCACGAGCTTGTACCTTGACCTGATTGTACGTTGTTGAACATAATGTAAATACAACTCTACGAATAATATCTTTCTCCCCGGACAAGATAAAAGAACAAAGAAAAATAGACGAATTCTCCTCGTTTCTAGATCGTAGAAAATCGGAAACTTTAGGTGTTCGTGACGTCGGGCACCAAGCCACGAAGAGAAAGATAGACTGAACAATGGAAACGTTTCAACAAAGGAAAAGTCGTAATCTTTGTTTCACGAAGGATAGGCGAAACAGCGTGTATACTTACATGGAGGCGGCGGCCACACTCTCGCGCGACTCCGGGACTTTGTTTCGCCTTCGGTTTACGCAGGAGGACTTGAGAGACGACGCCTCCCTTTACGTGAAATCCGTAACCATTCCTACCATGCATATAATTCCCACATGAGTGAAACTGGGGGGTCCCCGGTGGTGGGGAGATTTGTAACACCGGGGGTACTCCTGAGCTGAAGCTCCGAAGTTTTAGTTTTGCTTACGACCTAACCCTCGGCTCCATCGGACTCGCGCGCGTCCTCTGACCCGATCCGTTTCCGAAAACATGAATGAATATGTGTGTATGTGCTAGTGTTCACCAGCCACGTGACGATTCGGATAACCTGGGACCCATCATGAAACGTGAGTGAGATCTTAAGGTAGCTCACGCGTTTGGTGTCGTGTCTAGCTCCATATGACGCTTTATACTTTTTATCAATTTTAACAATTTCATTTGAATGATTAATATTTTAAACTACGTCGAAATACTGAAACGGAAAGAAAAATTACGAATAAGTGGGAAGAAGAAAAATTTGTTTCCCTTATTGTAAAAAAAATTGAAAAGTTCGTCGAACAAACTAAAGTAGAACGAGTGACGTTGCCGCTGACAGCAGACACGCGTAGAAGATACTACTAAACGCATTGAAACATAAGTTTGCATACTTTGATCCTAGTTTTTAGGTTTATTTGATCGTTAACATATCTTTTTTCCGTGCTATCATAATCTCCGTGAACAAATCTGTAATCATCTAATTTTTTATGAAAATGCCATTATTTGTAACTAAATAAGAAGTGATTAACTTCTCAGTATAAACTATAATTCCATAAGGCTCGTGTTAAAAAGAAATTTTTATAACTTTTCTGTTTCAATAACTTTACCGTTGACCTTGCGATTTTTTGGTACCAATCGAAAGTTGAAGCCTTTAAATATGTTCTGTTAAATTTTCAACTAAATTTATAATTATTAGAAACTTGCGTGAGCCACCTTAAACACTAGTTACATTCGCGTCGTCGGATGATGCATTCACAGCGATGTCCGTCGCGAGTCATTCTGCATTTTGAATGAATTCGCGATCCATATAACATACTCGAGCACAGAAATGTCATATTGTTAATCGACAAATATAATAGAATAACGATAGGTTGTTTTATAGCGATCCCTGAAATTCTTTTGGCATCGAAGGACAATTATTGATTCCGAGGATCCCTTTTTGGATGCAGAAGACCCCATTAATTTTATCAATTTTAGAGTATTGACACTTTCACTGCGATACGAGGTTATATAGACCCCATTTCCGTAAATTCGTCATGTGAGGCACTTTTCTCATTGAACCTTTACTATCCGATAAGCTAATATTTTTATTGTTTCATAACTATAAAACCACCTTAAAATTTTCAGATATTATGGTTAAAATAAAAACGAACCACTGTTTTCTAGGAAATATAATCTATCCTTTTCTGGAGAAATATTATTTCTCAACACGATATCAGACACGGCATACTTGGTTCGTTTTTATTTTACCCACAATACATAAGAATGAAAAATTTTATGGGTGGTTTTATAGTTATACCAGTGTATATTAGTTGTTCCATACCGCCAAATAGGAAAGTCCAGTAAAACTTCCATAAAACAGGAAGTCCTTAAATAAAGCTGCCACAATGAACGTGTTCACTAATATATACAGTGACTCACAAATTTGTTCATGTAAGGTTGTCACATTTATTTCACGAGATTACGTAGCAAACTCTGAAGCTTATTTCAAAACTAAGAAACATTTATCACGAAAGCATGACAACAGTAAAAACCACGATGATACACAAAAAGAAATTTCATCAAAATTTGTGCACTAAATTACAGTTTCGAAAGTATAGGAACGAACACGTGAGGCATTGTATGAAAGGGTTGTCAGAAACCTCGTCTTTTTATTAGGTACCAAATATCAGCCATAGTCCACAATCAATCCACCATCAACTTCCAAGAAATATCTGCTACTCTAATGATGATACACGATTTACTGGAGGGTGTTAGGTTTTTCACACGACTCGAACGTAGCTTTTCCATCGATGTTTTCTCGCGTGGTTCTAAACGGGCAGCCAATAATCCTGTCGAATTGGCAGCCGCTGCAAACTCGCGCTGGTTCGTATTGCCGCTGTTGGCTCGGTGAAACGGGAGAGAAATCGTTAAATAAAAGGCGGCCACGGGGCCGAGAGAACCGCGGCGAATAGTAAAAAAAGAGCAACAGCGCGTCGCGGGTCGTCACGGCCGGCAACCCCCATCGGGGTCCCTTATGGGACCCCGGCCGCCGCGAGATTCGAGAATTTCGTCGGAGGCCCACTCACCCGCCAGCCTTTTGTCGTCGGTCCCCGGGGCCCAGTTCTTGATTCGCAACGGCGACAACGTCAAGTTACGACCGAGTTTTCGAGCGGATCGACTGCACCTTATTTTCGCACGGGGATGCTTTTTTCGGGGCATGAATTTAACTAGTTTTGGTGGATCGTTGTTTCGGTCCCGCGCACAATGGTCCCAAATCGAAATCTAGCGGTTCGAATGGTCAAAAACAAATTTTGTTTATCTTCCAGAAAACTCATATTAACTTATTATTAACCATGTAAGATCTGTTCTATGCATTATTGTTCGTATTAGAGTATTCGTATCGTCGATCTTATTAATGACATAAAAACAAAATTCTCTATAAATTTAAATATTCAGGAGGACGTTGAGAAGAGTGTTAGTGAATGTTGACGTCATCGAAGAAAATCCTTAAAATTGATAAAACTTTATACAAATTATAAGTTTGAAAAATGTTGATTGTTCCAGCTAAATTCCAGCTACGTACAATGCACTTACTACAATGGATTTTATCACCTCGTGTAAATATAACTTCAAAAAGAATTCTAATATAGCAAAACACAATATAGAATAGTTTTACTTGATTAGTAAGGAGACGAAATTGGGAGATCGCTACTCGCCTTGGATGCTTCGCTCCAATTTCCCGACATTTTGTTCCTCCTTTCCACTCATTGTCAGAAGACTTGGACCACGAAAGCTGGGGTTCAGCGATTTTCAGTGGCCCCCTCGGTAAATTGATTTTCACGGCAAGGCCTTTCTCGATGAACCGTAACTCCCGCCTATGGTTTGCGCTCATGTGCATATTTTTATTGCGCGTGTAGTCGATGCTTACGGGTATATGCAAGCCTGATTACAGTAGAAGATGCCCCGTCAGCATAACAGACATCCTTGTTATCGTACCGTCGTCCAAGGTTACACCGTTGCTGCCTAACTCGAGACCGATTTGTTCCTTCTCCCACTTTCCTTTATCGTGGACACATCGATCGGCGTGTTTCAACTCTTGTAAATGCTCGACCTACACTTCCTAATGTTCCTCTAACAAGCCTGGATAAATGTCTGCTATCTGGACGAATTAGGAATGCATGATAATTTGAATAAGAAGCTACGAAAACAATTTTTTTGCTTTTATAGCTTCCAAATTTTTATCAGCTCGTCGAGAAGTGAACTGAGATACAAGTGAGGAATCTCGTGAGTAATTAAAAAAAATATAAGTATCTTTTCAGTTTATGTGAAAACAAATGATATTTCGTGTGTCTTAAACAAGTGAACTATGTAATTATACAAAATTTCAGGACATTCCTTTAACGTTAAAAAAAATGAGTTAAATAAGAGTTCAGTTATATTTAAATATGCATGACTATCTTTTGTTTTTTAAATGAAACTATAACATTTTAAAAATATTTTTTATTAGAGCGGGTCATGATAAATCCAACAACTATAAATATGTTACAAAAAGAACATAAATAATGTGAAAATAAGTCAACAGAAGTTGTGCAACGTGTGGTATATCAAGGTATTCGTTTCAGAAACAATCGAACGCTCGAAGTACATACAAATGTACCGCGATATGTATTGCATGACTTTTGTTAAATATTTATACGTTATTTCTGTCTTTTTGGTAACATATTTATATTCGTTGGATTTCTCGAGATTCGTTTTAGTAAAAAATATTTCAAAAATGCTGTAGCTTGCGACACTTACGTGGGATACCCTGTATAATCAGTTCACTTTTTCAGGACACCCGAAATATCCTTTCATTTCTTATATTTTTTTAATTATTCACGAGACTCCTTTACTTGTACCTCAACTCACTTTTCGACGATCAGATAAAAATTGGAAGCTGTAAATGCTAAATATTGTTTTCCTAGCTTTTTCAATTACGAGGCAAATTGCTTTGGAAGAAATGTTTGAAAAAAAAATTCTCATATACTGGAATTCTTGAATCACGATGCTTTGCGTAATTCTGCACCGTCAGCTGGTACCTAATTCATTGTAAACTACAGATCAAGCAGGACACGTGTGTATTTTATAATGCATCGACCGAAAAATACATCCCATAAAATCCAGATAACGAAATTTCTCTCATTATTGATACTCGTGTATTCTCTCGTAATTAATCGTAGGATCAAATGAGTACAGGGGGGTGTATATCGGTGTTCCCACACGTGTCGTACGACGCGTTCGAGCGATTTCCGAGCGTCACATGGCGAAATATCGCTCGAAACGCACGCTTTGCACGTTCATCGAGCACCTGAATCCGTTGTTTCGCCGGTTTTCTTCGGTTCGCTTCTCTTCTTCACAAGGCAAAAATCGTCACGGCCCTGAGACGAGTCGTGGCGTTTACTGCCGAGTCGAATGGCCAACAGCAACGAAACGCGGACTCGAGGAACTCTTGTTCCGTCTCTATACCTATGCCCTTCATTCCACGATGTTTCGTGTAGCCGTGATTTCATTCGTAGGAACTCGACCCATTCCAGAATAAATTATCTTTTCTCGAAACAAACGCATGATTCACATTAATCAGATCGCATCTTCAACTTTCCCATTATTGACATTCTTATTCCTGTTAGTAGACATTAATCCAGTTACACATTCGGAATGATGACGAGGAAGGAGAAACATGGAGATTGCTATGAATTTGCTTACGCATTCCGGGAACCTTAGAACGTTTTTGAAGAGTCGAGATTAAGATTAAGTCGAGAAAGTATGGAATATTGTAACAAAGTGTGGAAGATCGGTTAAGAGAGGGTGTTGTATGAATAGTAAACACAAAAATGACAAAGAAGCTAGACAAACCATTCCGAAGCTTTCTGCTAGTCTTCAGAGACTCCTTCTCGAGACATTAAAAAGAGATTCTATTAAAAATTAATACTCATTATAAGCAGATTTCGCAGTTTTGGGTAAATTTATATTTTTGTAGACAGATTCACAAAAACAGAAATTGAACTGAACGTACAGTAGTGGACAAAAAAGTTACAACTTTTTCGATTTATTGTATTTTTATTACTTTTAAACGTCAACTTGAAACTTTAGTATGTGTTTAATATACAGTTCAAATAGAGAATTAAAAGCTGTATAAAAACCAATACATTAAAGTTTCAAGTTAATATTAAGACCTATTAAATTTAGAAGAACTCAGAAAAGTGGTAACATATTTATCCAATAATACTTTTATTCGGTAAAAACTAAAGTCTGTGTTAATCTTTATTTTTACATGATCATACTGTTCCAATTCAAAAAGCTGTCACATGAAATCAATATTAACAACTCCGGTTTAATCGTTGTTTCATTCAGTTGCATCCACGATGAATGCATAAAATCAATCTATTTGGTTAAAAGAATTTGAAAGAAGGTGATACTTGATCGTTGATAATCGCCACGAAAGTAGCACTGCGAGTTCCCAGAATGTCTCGGAATACGCAAGGGTTCCTTTGGTCTCGAGCTCCTTCAACGGTGCCACACCTCTTCCGCGCTCTGATGTATGTCCCGGGGTGAAAGGTCAAAAGCGTGGAGGTGATAATAAGCCGTAAAGACTGTGAGACGCATCGGGAATGCGTGAAGCGTTTCATTCCCTTTAGCTTTTTGCGAACGGGGCCCGATGTCGGCCACGGTCCAATCGGTCCAAGTGGCGATATTTTAGCGAAATTATTACGGAGGAAGATGTCACCCCCGATGTTTTCGACCAAGTCTCCGCTTACGAGTTCATTCCTTCGAGACACACGTGAATATTTCGGACAAAATTACTATTATTTTTACACGTGTGAAATGCATATCGTCATCATTGTTGAATTTTATTTTTAAACGTATGGGGATGTAGAGATTCGCGTACGCATGCGCGTGCTGTTTGTTTCACAGCCCGGACACCGATCGGTGGCGGGCGGAAGATGAGGAATAATGCATCGAGACGGTGATTTATATGAAGCGACCCGGACGTTGCTTTACAAATATTTGCTGTAAACACTTCCTCCCTGTGGTATCACCGACTTCTCCTGCCTTTGATTTGTGCACTCAATTTATATCGGTCCCTACATCATAATTCTTGTGAACGCCGAGGATGGGAATGGAAGTCGATAGATCAAGGGAATCTGTGTGTGCTATTCGTGAGAGTGGTTATTACACAGACCTTTTCGATAAAACAACGTAATTAAATACAACGTTGGAATGTAAATACTATATGGTAGGATCTGTAATGGTGTCTTGAAATTGATCAGAGGTGAATAATTCTAGTAAGTTTCCATGGATTTTTTTCATCAAGATAGGAAAGACAGAGTCCATGACTGCTTCTTTCGTAGTCTGATTGCAACGGATGCGTCCAATATGTTCCAGCCGTGAATTCCAAGCGGTGTATATATTGTACTTCGCAGAGGACAACGGTGTGACGTCATACAACACAGTGTACGTGTCCAAGTGGAAAACACTGGCGACACCAATTATCCATTTTTGCACGAAATTATCGCCGCCGACCGAGATAACGTTGTCCATGGCGGTGTACGAATCGTTCGCAAAGGTTACATATACATATAAATTAGACGCTAAAACACAAGTCTGTACAAGATGGGAACATTGCCGTTGGAATTTTCGCGATGTCCTTGTATCGTTCTTTATCTGTTAGTCGACGGAAAATTTCCTTGATGTAAATAGGAAATATTTACTTCCTCTCGACTCTTCATTAACGCGGTTCGAATAAAACTATTTCAAATATGAGAATGCATTTAAAAAAAATGGAAAAAATCACAGAAAGAAGACGGAAAATTTGAATACGTTGAACATTAAAAATAGATATTTGAAACAAAATACCTATTGAAACAAAATCCTCATTATGGGTCGTATAGATCCAAGGAGAACAGCAGGGTTAAATACTCCCCCATGCAATATGTTTAATTGTTCTATCACAATATTCCTCTGTGACAAATGCGGATTATCCATTAATATAATATATAAATAAATAATCTTTACCTATTTTAAAGCGTACAATCACCTAGACATCCACCCCTCGCAACCCTTTCAGTTTCGATTCATTCAACAGACAGTAAATACCGAGGTGTATAGCCAACGTATCCACGACTCTTACGATAATCTCATTCGTCGGTGGAATAAAGGTCGTACAAAAAGGAAAAGAAAAATAATAGAGGTGTGTGCCGTCCAGCATCCATCGGCGGGAGCGTTTATATTCCTCCCCGATTGTCAGCCGGGACAAGACACCACGTGTACGTTGGGTGGCCATTTTAGAGGCACGCCTGGACGATCAGTCACACTTAACGTCAGGACTGAAGTGACTTAGTTTAGGGCTGTTTAAGGGCGGGCTGCTCGCGGATGAAAAGCTCTGGGGGCCTCGCCCATTCGAGACCGACCGGGGGTGCGAGGATCTCTCTCTCTTTCTCTCCTCTTCCCCTCTGTAGCCCGACCGTTTCTGCCCTCTCCATCTTCTCTCGACGAGGTACCAACTAACAACGTGAATGAGAAGGGGTGACTTTCCCCGTCGTAGCCAACCTTCGTTCATCCCTCTCTTGTCTTTTTTTTCTCTTTTTCTGAAAGCACTTCCGAAACTGTATATCGGTCTCGGGAGCGTATACACGTACGATCCCCATAAGGAAGATCGGTCGTATGCTAGACACAGCAGACTTCGACGCGAAAGCATGTACAGGGTGCAACAAAAAGGGGTTCATAACTGCTAGGGTAGTACTCGTTAAATGATGAACAAAGTCCTGATAAGCATGGTTCCAAGAATGAATAGTTTCAAAGTTACAAACTATTCTGTGTTCCGTATGGAATCAATGAAGAAAGTTGTACAAAACTCTTCTCTAATCAGGAAGAGAAGAAATGATAAGTCACTTGCTGTGATCGACAGAAAGAATTATTTCTAACTTTGAAAATATAATGAATTTTTTGATCCACAGTTATCAGGATTTCTGTTCATCATTTTCACGAATACTATCTACCCTACAAGTTACCAACCCTTTTTTTATCACCGTGTATATACGGTTGGTGTTCGTAACGTAACAAGGGATGCTTTTCGTGCGAGACGTTCCCTCTTCGAGCGGAGGGTTGTTAGATTTTTTTTTTCCACGGGAACCACGAGGGCGCAGATTGTCGTTACACTAATTGTTACTCGTACGTTCCAGTCTGTCAAAACACGCCCGTTTTACCTCCCCCGATGACGACGACGACGACGACGAGGAGAGATCCATCGAGACGATCTCGTCCCGAGGCAACCCTCGCGCTTCCGTGAAACCAAGATTCGTCGAAGTAATTTATTTCGGGGAACTATCGAACGGCCTCCCGTTGCTCCGTGGAAATAGAACGACGGCCATAAATTCGGGCTGTGTTGTGTTTAGCTACAATCTCCGCGGCTACCGCGCGCGCGATATTTAACGATTCGGTTGTCGCCTGCCATCGGGGGGGTGGGGGGTTAACCGGGGGACGACTTCTCACGTTTCAGCTGGCCGCGAACTATAGCGGCGTCTAAACAGAGTTTCGAATTCACGATCGATAACCGGCCCATCAGCGGTTTACGCGAAAATTGTTTCTTTGGCTAACAACGCGGAATCGGCTACCCTCGTAATGCGATCGTGGTCCCTGGAAACGATGAACAGATGACTTCGAACATTTTTCTTTTCACGAGAACAATATCTTATTCGATAAGATTCTGGAAGTGAAGAATTTCAGTTTAATGAATTGAAACAACGTTAATCCGCTGAGGGAATTTACCCACTATAAGTATTCTCCAAATATCGTGGACTCACATTTTTTTGGACTTCGATTAAATTCCATTATTTTTCACGCATTTTTTCCTGATAAACACATAAATTCCACATTCTACAGCTCAGTTGATGCATACACTGAAATATTTTGCAATTGTGACATCTGGCGTTTATCTTTCCGGCCACAGAAATAAACATCCAGCGAACGAAAGGACTAAAAACGCCTCCCACTCGAAATTATTCCAATCGTTCGTAGTCCGACGAGTTGCGATTCAAAGTCGAAGGCGACGAAACACGAGCAAGCACATCCCGTTCCCGTCGTTGTGTCGTTGTACTCTAAATGGTGCGCCACTGGACGAGAAATCGGGTTACCATGTTTCTTTTAAATAAACGCTCGGCCAACAGAATGAGATCAGCTTGTCGCGGGTGTGTATCAACGTTGGCTGTGGAAGACGTAGAGAAATCCGAGGTGGCACGGGCAAGACGGCCGAGGGTGGCGAGGTAGGAAAGTGTAGGATTACCGGCTCTATACACTTTATATATATATATATATATATATATATATGTACATATATACGTTCCTCTCGGTTGGCTCGCGGGTGTTGTTTGTTGGGTTCACGAACAACATTGTAAGTAAGTGGAGTACGTAATCGGCCGCGCCGGGGTGATCGGAGGCCACGGGGCTCGGGGCCACGTGTTTCGCCGTCTAAATATCAGCCTACCCAGGCTACGTAAGAGCACAGATATGTCTGCAGAGGTAGAGGCCTGCGGGGGCCTTGTCCCGTGGTCGTACGCGGTCAGCAGAATTGAAGAGAAACACGGCTCCCGTAGCCGCAATTTAAACTAGTCGCGATTCCGAGTATCGACGGCTCCACGTGGAATTGTATTCCTGCGCGTGAACATTACGACAGACGAGGACGATTGACGGTGAACCTTTGATCGTTGAATCATAGATATTTCTACGTTGTTGAAAATGAGACAAAAGATGGTGTATACTTATACCGTCACTGACCCAGTTCCTGATCAGTTTAGTAGGTATATAGATACCATATGTATACATAATAAGTTTATTGTAATAATTCTTCGTAAAAATTACTAAATATTTATCAACTATTTTGAAATTTATACTTAAAATTTTATAGCACAAAGTAAGATACAAATATACGATTTAGGTGATCAGAAATTCATTCCTATGCAGTTTTTACTTTAAAAATTAAATTATAGTTTAAGTATTATTTCTGCACGATTGTTAATACCGAAATAGAGGTGAAACATAGATTTATTCGAGTAACAACAGTTTTTTGGAGTTTGGTTAATTTGTCCACTTACTCGTTTAAAGAAACGGCGATAGTTATACTTTTAAAGAATAAAATTGGAGATAGCATCTATTAATGATCCAAAGGGGGTCAACCAGAATATTAATTGCTTCATTTTCGTTTCTGTTACGTAAACGTAAACAGTCTTCCAAAAGTCTAAAATCAAGCTTCAGGTACACATTTAAAGCACATCGCTACTTTTCGATTAAAGGTTCCAAGTAACATCGACTTCAAGTAAGATACAGAAATATTTCAACCGTTCACCGAAGGTACACCTTTGCCAGGAAACGACTTACATCGAGAACAAAGTGAAATTGTTCGTAAGCTCAACGAAATACGTTTCACGGTCTTCGAGGGATTGAATAATTTTCCCTTAATCGGATTAGGTTTTCCCACCACATCGGTCTAATATTTCCGAAAGTCGATCGTCTCCGAAATGGTACGTACAAAAATTTATTCCAGACAAAATTGCACGAAAATTTTAATAAACAGTCGCGGATGAACAATTTCCCGTGCGCATCTTTGCAACTGACAGACGACGAAAATGGTGGACGTATCGGGCGCGAGAACGGGGGATTAATATCGAGTGTACCCCTATTGTTTTTGAGCAAATATGCAAGATCCGCGCGGGGAATAGCGACAAGGATAATATTTGTTGAGATTTACACGCGTGCCGTACCGACGCTATTTTCATGCCCGTAATACTACTGTGTGCTCTGTGATAGAGCACACAGAGAGACACGCTCAGGGACCTCCGTTCGCGCGAAAAATAGCACGGTTATACGTATTTTCACGTAACCGTGGACAGCATGAAAACGTCGAAATCCACGGCGACGCGTCGATACGAAAACACCACCGACGATAATTCTGTCGGCTCGCTGGACTTATTATTCGAATAAATCGATGTTTTATCTTTAATTTAGTATTAACAGAAGTGCAAAAACAGTAATAAATGAAATTATAATTTAACTTTTAAAGTAAGAATTGCAAGAGGAGCAGCAATTTCTGATCACCTAAATCATATGTTTGTATCTCATTCTGCGCTATCGAATTTTACGTATAAATTTCCAAATAGTTAGTAATTATTTAGTAACTTTTTTGAAAAATAACCTGTATTATAATAAACTTATTAATATACTAAACTGATTAGGAACTGGCTCCGTGACGGTACCAATGTGCACTAAATATAAGAAAGTTTCGTTTGTTCAAAGAGTAGAGTTGTTTGAAATATTCGAGCGGAAGGGTACATCGAACTGTGCATCATCCGGATGTTTTCGTCCCGAATAGATCCGTTGAAGATGCCACGACCGCCACGAGTCGACGTGCGGCAAACAATAAATTGGATTTGCTGTCGGAGAACCAGCGTCGCCTGTAGGGGTTGCGGGGGTCAGATCTGTGTAATTCGGTTGTTTGCTCTTTTAGTGGGATGGGTCCGTTCGTCCCACTGTTCCTGGCATATATTTTTCGCCGTAAAGATTGCGGTTTATGCCTGGACACGCAGTAATGCTAATAATTTCGGCGTGTAGCAACATTACGTCACCGTAAGACGGTTTCGGTTCCATATAAAATCGAATATGGTTAACGTGCACTTGGTGCAGTGATCGTTCACAAAACAAACACGTGGCATTTATTTACCGTATTCCTAAATTACATTGTACGAAACCGAAAATGCAAATATTTATATTCGTTTCAGATCTATACTTTTTATCGACGAAATTGATCCACTACAAATGATTCTATTTATTCGATCACGATAGACTCTTCATGTGTATAGTGTGCACATAACTCCTTTCCTTAAATAATATAGTTCAACTTCATCCGGATAGAAGAGTCTCTAAGGCTCTTTTCTTATTTCATAATGATAAATATAATAATATAAGTATATATATAATAAATAACTAAAGGTTTAATTTTACTATTTTACTAAATAAAGAAACTAAATTTAAAAAAGTGAAATATTTTAGAATTATTAATTTCAGCTTTTCTGCACTGAGAGCTTCTGATGTTCACCTCCATTCTATCTTAATGAAGGTTAAGGCACGCTATAATAATATTATTTGTTTAAAAATTTCCAACCTATTTGTAAAACTATAAATTCGTATAATGATACGATACGGTGATACCCAACGAGGTACATAACAAATGTATACTTACCTATTAAGCGTTATCCCTCTATACATTTCTGTATATAAATACCTGTCCTTATTTTCCAGTTTTATTACATTCTAATATTACGTAATTACATAAAATGTATAATAAATCTCTTATGAGATTTCAAATAAAACAAAATCGTTTTCCATCGAAATCACGACTGGTTCGACGATCGGGGGGTTCGAGGGGGTGTACAGGAGTCTACGACCTAGAGCAACGCCGAGGAGCCAACCTTCGAACTGTTAAAATGCGTGGGCACACTTCTGTGCGCGTCGTGTCGTGGGATCGGTGAATGGATTTTCCGGCCGTGGCCAAGGGGGATGATGAATCGCGACGGCGGCCGTGCCTTGCCACCCCCTCTCCTTGTCTTTCGACGCACAAGGGGCGTTCTTCGGGGGGTGAGTTCGCCGATCGTGCAGCAACTAGAGGAAAAAGCGTGTTTGGGGTTGGAGGGGGTGGTTGTGGGTCCGACGATGGGAATGTAGGTGAGCCGGGACGTTAAGCCCTGGCGGAGTTGCAGGCTCGCGCGCCCTCGAAAATGCATTGAGACGGTCACGAACCGACCAAGGAAACAGGCGTTTCCCCCGTGCACACGCGGTGGCCACGGTTCGCGGCCAGATCTGGCTCGGACGATGGCAATTCCACGCTCTCTGACCCAGTATCGTTCGTATGTTCCTGGGATACACGCTCGTGACAGGATCGATTCATCAGGTTTCGAAAGATGTGTCCCATGGAGAAACTGATATTAATTCCGATGGCTAGGTCGACGGGCGTATTCAGGTGTCACGATTCGGAGATTTCCAGGGTAGATCGTTGTCCTAGATATTTCTGTTTTTCTTTTATTTTTCGTCTTCTTTCTGGAAAATCCCTTGGATTTTTCGGTTAGGTTATTCGTGAACGCGTTCGATGGAGGTATGGTTGTTGTCGGGGTGTTTGAAGGTTTTGTAGATCGAATGGAGGAATGGGGTATGCAATTTGAATTTTTTGTGAGGGTACTCGAATAGTTTGGGCTGTTTCGTGAAACTGCAGTTTTGATGTTACAGAACGTTGATCGTTCGAGTATCCGGAACGCGGTTCATCCCCAAATACTGATTATTGGAATACATAAACGAGTCACGAATGTTTTTTGGTGGAGTTAGTTTGGAAGAAAGTTGGGAAACGTACCAGTCATTAGTTTTAATTATACTTTGGTTGACAGTAGTACTCGATTTTAAATGTGTAAAAATAATCCAAGATATAAAATTGTAGAAACTAATAACAAGGATGAAGAAATCGTCATTTTGTGTTATTTTGTAAAATTCGAAACGTGCAGTCCGTCATTTTGGTATTTTTAGTGTTGAAATAGTAATGTAGTAGCTGGGAGTTTGCAAACCAAGTCCATTTAACTGGTTATATTCTGGCATATATTTTTAATTCTTAACTCTTTACAACTTCTTGCTGTTCATCATGTTTAAGTATACTTTCTTTTTTTTAACCCACAATACTGCATACAACAGAAAACATTACTAGAAATGATTAATTAGTAAATATTTTATATTTACCACGGTATATGCAACCTGCTTTTCTATTCTGAACTATGCAGCGGATAACGCGAGCGGTTGCAAATAATTCTTGAAAAATGAAATATTGACCGTTTTACTCAATTTCATTTCAAGCAACACAGGCCTGAATTTAATTTACTAACATACACTTTGCAGTTTCAAAAGCATGCAACTGTGTTTGTAATATGTGCAAAATGTGTCGGAATATCCTGTGTGATAACAGAACTTTTACACAGAAATGAATTGCAATTTTTTAATGAACACCACGTTCGTATAATACGAGAATCTGTTTAAAACTCATCGTTTATATCGACAAACAACAATAAACTCACTTTACGTAACACCGTACATTTATAATTTAGCAACATCGTTCTTATAGTCTTAATAATAATATCGAACCTGCACGTGTCAAGGATGCAAGAGATTTGATAAATGTTTCTTGTGATGGTTGTTACTTTAAAAACAATATGTTATGAAACACCGATAAGAATGCAAGAATCCAAGCATTTCGTATCACCATAACAATCTTTGCTTGTCAATATAAGTCAATGCAGAAATCTACATGTTAAAAAATAATGATTTTCTGGAACGTTTATTGCAAAGTACCGAAACAAAAGTGATTTTTATTATTAAAGCACGTCGCTTTTCTTCCTCGTCGTTACACATCGAGATCGATGAATTGCTAGGGATTCAAGCGAGCAGATCTGAATTTTCCAGGCGTTCCACGTGAATCAACGAGATTAGAAGAAAGATCCGTTAATTGGACGTCGGGGGTTCAGGCACCGGCGAGTATAAATTGGATCGCCGCCCTCCGTCCCCTCATTGATTACTTATCGTGGATATCGATTATATTCGTAATGGTATATAATAGCGTGTCCTGAACAAAGTCACATAAAAAAAAATCATATATTTTCTCCACGTAGAGTAATACCTTATAAAATCATTTAAATGCATGCAAAATATTTCTAATCTTTTTGGACAGTAAATTGTCTATGCTAAAAGGAATAAGAAAGACATCTAAAATATTTCTAAGAGGTAAATGGCCACTAGAAAGAATGCATAAAAATTTTTTCGTCATATTTATCCGATGGAATAATTACTGTTACTCGACGAAGAATACACGACTGTCATTATTTCCATACATTTCGATGACATTTTTGATGCATTTATATTAAAATTCTAAATGTGGACGTAGAATCTTTTTTATTTTTGATTGGTACTTTACAATTTGTCTATTGGACATTAAGTAAATTCTTGTATGGGTCACACGACGCAGAATCTGTTATATCCGGTAACCAAGAAAATTTTTGCCGTTTCTAGATTTTCTTATTATCAAACTATACATGCGTACACTCGAAAAATTGAAAGTACGATTATGTATGCTTAAACAAGAGCTTATTTAACAGAGAATTTACCGGCGTATAACACTTACAGAAATTTATTATTTAAAGTTTTGAAAAAGTCACCTCGGTATGACAGTCAGAGTCAATTATTCGGGCTTGTTTGCTTTATGAATTTAGATTGGAGGGTCAATTGGATCATCTCCCACATTCCCCAGAAATCGCACCTTCGGAATATCATTTTTTCCATGGCAATAGACAGCCATTTACGAAATCAGATATTTCAAAATCGACAAGACTTTAAACAGTAAGTTAAAGTACTATTTTGATACCAGAAAAGAAAACTTTCATAAGAAATGAATAGAAAGGTTGTTAAATCATTGGGAAAGGGTAATAGAGGCCAAAGGTGACAATATTTCCGAAGTATTCTTCGATCCGCATTGTGTACCAATTACCTCTATTCATTAAAACGACGCGCACTATCTTGGTTATCTAATATATTTCGTGGTTATTTTCCTCGAAAATAATTACACCCAATCTTCCGACGTAAACCAGAAAAAAGTTCGCCAAACTCGATGACCCGGAATTATATGTTTTCGGTCCCTTTTCAAGGCGCTTTTTCTCGACATCTGGATAATCCTGGCCGAAGCGAAGGTGCAACCACGGTCGCGCGTGGGTTCGCAAGCAAACCTTCCCGGGGGTCATCTCGGGACCGTTATGTCGCGTCTTAGCCCCCTCTGGTAAAGGTGCGAGGATGGACGAAGAAGACAGGGGAGGCAGAAACACATGTTTCGTATTAGATCTTTTCTACCTGTCGACCCGGGCCAGGGCGTATAGAAAGTGTTTAACGAAGAATACTGCCAGGACTGGCGGGAAAGGGGGGGGGGGAGAAGGAAAGGTAACGCCGGGAGCAGTGGAAACACGTGTTCGAATGGTCGTGGACATTGTTCCCGAACGGAGAAGCGACTCCGAGGGGACAACACGGAGCGCAGGTTCATTCCTTCCGTCCTTTCCGGAACATATTGGCAACACATGTTTCCGATTTCGGGGATGCACTTTGCTTCTGGCGAAAAAGGTGCGCAGCAAGGTGGTTATACAGCCCTCGGGGTCGTAAAAGGCAGGTTCAAAACCTTGTACCCGACAATTCGCCGAGGTTTGCTCGCGCCTCGTGCATTGCAGGTCTCCGCGAGGATACCGGAAACGAGACTGTCCATGGTTGACCAGATGTGAAATCGAAGAAGATAGTTCTCGTTCGTAACTAGACTACGGATGCCATTTATTGGAGAAACGATTAAGCTGTACCTTGTAATTGTATAAGAAATTAATAAGGATTTTAGTTTCGGTACTTTGGACCTTATAGAAACTTTAATAATGAGGAGGCGTTCTTCCTGGATTCCGATTTTCTTAAACTAAATCGGGTGTCATATTGAAGGGAGATCCTTTTCGTTGAAAGAGTAACCACTGTAAGATGTAGCTACTTGGAACAAAAATGAATTAGGTTTTTAGTTCATTTAGGACCTCAGAGAACCATTTATAGTAAGAAGAAATCCTCCTTGCATTCCAATTTCCGTGAACTAGTCTACAAAAAACTATACAATTTGTATAAACATCCGCGATCTATTCATAACTCTAAATCGTTTTCGAGAGTTCGTCAAGTTTTCGTTACGAGCGGTCATTATTCTTGACTTAGCCTGGACATGGAATTTCTTATAGAATTCTGTAATATTTTTTACATAATTATGTCTAAAGTACCCTTTAACTCTATTATGATTTCCAAAAGATGGTTTTCTAAAACCATTATTTCCGAAACTGATAAGTGCCAACGAATTTGCTTTACGACATTTAAAAACAGGACGAAATAACAAAGAAATACATTTTCAAATAATCAAATCAACATGCATTAAAGCGTCCTTGCTTTATAGATTTGGGAATGGCCACTTTCATCTTCTCGAAACCTTTGGTGAAAGAAAGAAATTTTTCTTCCGTACATTGAATATCATCTCCTATTCATCGCACACTTTGAAAAGAGCCTATACATGTATCATCTCACTCCTTTCAAAATCCTAAATTTGTGATACTTCTATCTGACCAACGTGACAATCAACACGTGAATTCCTTCTTTTACAAAAACATACCACAAAAGTGGAAATATTTCCTAAAAAGAAACTCGAAAGACAGCGGATAGAGAGTATTATATCTTGATAAAGTCTCCAAGAACAATCCCCGATTGACGTTTGGGGAGGAGAAATAAATCGGGTTACGTAATGAGAAGCAACCCTTTCGGCAATTATCAAGCCCGCCACCCTGCTGTCACCCAACGAACGCAAAAGTTTCGAGGGTTCGAGTTCCGAGGAGTTCGAAAATTCCCAGGCTTCGAGAGCCCAGTGCCATTGGCCGTGCGGCGGTAAACTAACTACGGCCGCGAAAACCGACGGGGATAGGAGGTATAGAAGAGGGGAAGAGAGGAGGAAGGCTATAGTATTATCCTATGGTGGCTCGTCAACGGGAACAGTAGAGCCACCAGCAATCGCCCTTGCTTTCGATTTTGGCCACCCGCCGACACGTTGTATACGACCGGTCCGGCACGACCGTCATTCGGATCACTTGGGCTTTCCCCAGCCAGCCTTAGCGGGAGTATACTACACTGGGTTCTCTGTCTCCTTCGTCCTTAGACTACTTTCTCGTTTCCCGCAAACCCCGTCAACCTATCCTTCTTCTCACAATTCTCCTTTTCTCTCTTTCTACGTGTCGGGTGTTCAGGGACGAGGAAGCTCACACAGACAGACAGTTTGCACGTGAGTGTGTCAGAGGGGTCTTTCGACTGACCCTGCTCCAAGGGTGGAGCTTAAAATAAGGGTGGTACCTCCACCAGCCGCTCACCTACCCCATCGGGAAACCAGCATTGGGGGGATGAGATGGAAGCGAAGGAATAACCGTGGGTAGGAGGAGACGACACCGCCGCCAGAACGAAACAGAGAGAACGACCGAAAACCCCTGACACGAGGTGTCTACCCCCGAAGCGTTAGAGCATCGTGCGCCGTTGCACTAGTCGTAATTTAAGTGCGACAGACACCGGTCGTTCTGTGTGTACGTATACGTGTGCTTCTTGCTGGTTCCAAGGTTCCAACTCGGTCGATTCTCAAGGTCGTGACAGGAATCGAAATCTCGAGATTACATACACACACCTATATATGGTTTTATGTCCGCATCCACGTTTCCGGAAGTCGACTGGTGTTCCGCTTGGTGACTGATCGTCCGATGGGATGACGTGTGCGCGCGAGATCTGAGAGAAGTGTACCTCGACGAAGACTCCGTGAACAGTTTCGATGGTTAAAGACACGTGATCGAAGAGGAAAAAATATGTTACGTGGATAACGGTGTGTTTTGCCTGGTGTAACCAAAGTGTCGTCGAGGTTTCATCGGCATATGATAATCGCGGGCTCGCTGGATCGAATTCGAGCGCGTCCAACCACGAGATAGAAGATGGCGCCCATGGTCGAGAATCATGGTCGTACGATTATTTTAGGAAGTGATCCTTATATCGGTAGCTGGAGGCGCAAACAGGCACAGAAAGGTACCAGAATTTTTCTTTTCTGACAGTGTGCGTCGATTCGCGGATATTTTCACGGTACTTTTTCTAGGATGTGTAGTTCGATGTTTGTTTATACCGGAATCACGAATGTTGAGTTGGAAAACTTCTGCACGCACAGTACGAAAATACTTTTTCCGATCGTGTGTCCGATTCTATTGTACGCTCATGATTTTCTTGGACCTGTTCCGTATGCAGTCACGAGACTGTAGAAAGTTTCACGGGACTTCTTTTGTATAGGCGGAGAACAAACGAACTTTTTCAGTGTGCATTCTTGGAATATCGAAAATAGATGTAACCGAGCGATCCGTACGACGTCACGCGTGTTAACGTTTGTAAAGAGGTTCTGGGTATCGCTTCAATAACACCACGAAGTCTTGTACCGGTTCTCCATGTTCTTTAGTTCCCATTCTTACCGCCACCGTATGGCTAGAAGCAAATTAAAACCAAGAGACCCCCAAGTTCTGGTCGGGTGTAATCTACGATCAGGCAACTTTTGCTTGATACAAAAGTTTACGAAACACCATTTTTCTTCTTTTTTTTTTGTTCGACTCTCGAACAAAGATCGAATATAATTTACTCGAAAGTGAAGAATCTTCTCGTTTGCCTCGTGGAATGGTTCCGTGAACGAGTCGCTAGGAATCGGTTGGCTGAAACGACGGAGCAGGAAAAAAATGCATTATTCAAGCGAATTTCCATCCGTGAGAAGTCTCGGTAGATGGGTAGCTACGTCGTTAGGTTGCTCTCTTGCCGGGCGTTTTAATGACGGTTTGCTCCCTTTTCGACGCTCTGCCATCGATTGCGATATTAGCAACGTTGCTCGTTAAATTTATTTCGATACGACATCGCGCGCGAAATCGTTCCTTTTTTGTTTTTTCTTTTTAAATTCCTGTATATATTGTTTGCACACGATCGAACACTAGCTTGAAGATAACGAATTACACTCGTGACGAAGATTGCCCTTCGAATGTTCCTATACACATGAATTTTATTCGTTACGTCCACTTGAATCAGCAAATCATTGTTTGTGTTATGTGTACAATAGAAAACAATTAAATTTTTTCTTTTTACAACTCAGTAAAAATCATGAAAAGGTTCATTTCCAAACCCCTATCTATTGTACGTAGTAAATAGTCGTTGAATTAAATTCAGGCAGGATCGTAATCGAGAGGGTTATCAATGTTAAGAAGGCAAGACAGAAGAAAAAAAATGTTGTAAGTGGTATAGGTGTTAATGTGGCAGGACCGTGTCCTACTTTCGAAGAGTCCCAACTGGTAGACAACTGAAGAAGCAATTAGTGAGTTCTCGTGTTACCGTCCCTTTTTTTGTAGGACACTCCTAATCCTCTCCTTCTCTTTCGTCTCGTTAAATTAAAGGGCGCGAACCAGAAGTGAAGTCAAACTTGGATATATCGACGCTAAGTTGGTGGTTTAGTTTCTTATTTATTTTTTTAACGTTTCGCTTGGTTTTCTGTTTCTTTCAGGCAGCAGCCTGTCAACTTCGGACACTCTAGATCTGAGCTCGCACAATCATCGCCTCAACAACAACTCGATCCACACCGCGTCCGGCCCGCAGGAAGTCGTGATGAAGGAGAAAAGCAAGAATGCGGCCCGTTGGCGGCGCGAGAACGAGAATCGAGAATTTTATGAGCTCGCGATGCTGTTGCCGCTTCCGATAGCGATCACCACGCAACTGGATAAGGCCAGCATTATTCGATTGACGACCAGTTACTTGAAGATACGAGCGGCGTTTCCACACGGTAACAAATTCATTATTCACTTTTCCGAAGAATGTTCGAAAACTCATGAACGTATTAACTCTTTCATTCTCACATTATCTAACAATTACGAAAAAGAATAACTCTTTTTTTGTATTTCCATCTAGCGTTTCCACACGGTAACAAATTCATTATTCACTTCTTCAAAGGATGTTCGAAAATCTATGAACGCATTAACTCTTTCATTTTCAAATTATCTAACAATTATGAGAAAGAATACTTTTGTTTGTATTTGTATGTAACGTTTCCATTTCAATGTAATAACAATTCCATTATTCACTTCTGCGATGGATGACCGAACATTCAAGAACGTGTTAACCCTTTCATTCTTAAATCATCTAAAAATTAAGAAAAAGGATATTTTTCATGTATACATTATAAGTTTTTATTGGACTTAAGAAAACTAATGTCTTATTTAACCGAGAAACTTTTAAATGTATATTAAAATTTACGTCCTGTCGTCTATACAAGATTAGAAGAAACTATTATATACTAACAGATATTAAAAAAAACACGATACTAATATTTTATTTCGTCATTTGTAATACGTAGGCTACAGTGGGAACGAAAGGGTTAAGTAGAATCAGCTAAAACAATCACTTCCTAATAGAACACATTTTAGTGATTCTGGCTAAACTCCATAAAGGAACGGATAATAGAAACTTTCTCTTTTTAATGCAAGAAAAAAGTAATAAACGCTATAAACGAAGAGGTTTCTTTAGCTTTAACGAAGTAACGGTAACATAATCATAAAAATAACCACCCGTGCTGAGAAAACGTAAATAACAAGTCGATTCGCTGAAATGGTGAAATCGATATTCTGTAAAGAAAATTAATAGCAGGGAGTCCCCCTTTTTTCCCCATTAATTGAACACCCCTTGGTAAACCGCCCAGACAACAAGAAACAAATCGATTGATTTTCCACGCGAACGAACAGGAGGAACGGGCGGCGTGCGACGGAACCCACGTGCCGGCAATAAACTTCACTTAGCGGTAAACGGATGAAACGGTATTCTTTATTAATTCAGGCACCGGACACTTACGCGCAAAGGGCAAATAGTATCGGATGAGATGGATGTGATTGCGCACTTAATGCATTGTTAGCCCCCGGTGCTTTGTAAGCAAAGCATGGGGGCTGTTATAGTGTTACAATAGCTTCTCCTCGTCTCGCCGCCCTTCTTACGACATCGGTGAATTGAATTTCAAGTGGCTGCATCCCTCTAGAATACGGCCGCGTCTCTTTATTCTTCTTTTTGTTGAAAAAAGGAAGGAACGAAAAAGAGACGCGGCGCCCTCGCCTCGCCGCGACCCTTTTAGGGGCGTCTTTTCCTCCCCGGGTGGAAAATTAACGGTGGGCGGGGTACAGGTAAACGGGCGTGAAATTCTTTCGACGTATCGAACAAACCACGAATATCAAATCACCGTCACAAAAATAATTAACACACTTGTATCGATCGGATTATCACAATGTGGAAATATCCTTTTATCTTCGAGTTTCAAAACTATACAGATTTCCTGGAAATATAAAAAAAGTATTTCCTATACATTGTTATGAACTGAATTGTGTATGAAAAAATATTTCTGTATGTGGCAGAATACAGATAAACGGGCGTGAAGTAATTCTTTCGACGTATCGATTAAACATGAATATCGAATCACCGTCACAAAATAATTACCACACTTCTATCGATCAGATTACCCAAATAGACTTATCATTTTATCTTCGTTCAAGCGTTCAAAACTATTCAGATTCCATGAAAATATAAAAAAATACTGTTTCCTATACATTGTTACGAAATGGATTGCTTATAAGAAAAAAAATTCTTGTCAATTGTAAAACAGGAAAGTAGAGTTATTAATTAATAGTTACCTTACTGCAAAATTAAAATACACTTCGTTCAGAAGGTAATGCAACGAATAAACAGAAAACCACGAGTACTCGTAACAATTGGAATTTGTGTACTCGACGATTCCCTGGATGTAATTGCAACGCGAAATGATAGATGTCCTATCGCGGCGTGCTAATCGAACGATTATTATGCAATCACGATCCCGTCGTATCTATTAGCAGCGTGGGCGTCGATAACCACTATATATCTGATAAAATTTAACGGAATAGCTGCGCGCTGCACGGTGGTACACAATGATCAAGCCATTTTCCGCGGAAATTCCGCGACGGCTGCAGAAAACACGCCCCTATAGCCTGCACACGCGCGCGTAGAGGTGTATTGTAATTAATGCGCGGACACGGAATACTTGGCTATAGGCTTAGTTACACGTTGAGTATGAAACACCGCTGGAAACATGTATATTGGATCATCGGGATAAGGAGACGCGTGTTACAATGTGTGCCATGCCCTCCAGACAAGACAATTTTCTTTCGGAGCTTGATACCCCGCGCGAAATTTCTCCGTTTTATTCGTAATATGGTGTACGGTGTGTCTAAAAAATTAACGGGACTGATTCTGTAAGAGTAGTTATTAATAACTCAAATAGTAATTAACATTACATACCTCAAAATTTCAATGTTCAATGCTCAAATGTTCAAAAAAGAAGTTTCTTTTTTTTTCAAAAAAGATCTATATTTATTTAGTATTAACCATGGAAAATTTGTTCCATGTCTTATTGTTCTCCGCATACTCCCGTCAATCTCGATCAAAAATAGAAGACAAAATTTACGAAAATTCCGAAATTCATGAAGATGTGAGAATATTGTCAGTGAATGATGACGTCATCGAAAAAGATTTCTATAATTCATAAAAACTTGTTCATTTGTCTACTTCTGTTTATATGTATACAGTTTATAAAATTAAAGATTTTTCATTGCATGGGATAAATAATTGAGACTTTCGTTTGAATTTCAAGAGATGAACGTTTGTGAAGGTTAGAAAAGGGCCGGTTGAGAACAATGTTTGCGGATAGACATAAATTATGTACAGTTTTTTTCCGGTTGCACTCCCGAAGATTGGTTCACCGTATTCGCAACCAAAAGTCTCACCGCGGCGAAATAATGTTTCAGGTTTTGGAGACGAATGGGGCGCCGTCCCGCCACCCATCAACCCCCTGGAAACTGCCATCAAGGAGCTCGGCAGTCATATATTGCAAGTAAGTACTCATCGTTCTCTATGTCGCGCCAACACGTGAATTACTACATCGAATTACATGTGCCACTTTAGAGAAAAAAAAATGCAACATTCACTGTATTTTTGGAATTTAAAAACTACCCCTCATCCGTCCCTCATTTTCCCAACTTCATTTGTCTTTCGATGTCAAATTGACACAGAGATAAAAAATTAATATAATAAGAAGATACATAGTCAAATTAGCAAATTCTTTAAAATAAAAATCACAAAGGCTCGGTTAAATTTACCTACACATAACAGAATCACATTATTTCTCAAGAGATAAATGTACCAAATTGACACAAGGGATGGATGAAAGTTGACATATTAAATATACGATCAGTATCCATGAGAAATATACCGAAGCATTTAATTCTTGCACTTTATAAATTCATAAAGAAATTCTCGGACAATTGTTTTAAGTTGTATATATGAACCACACGTTAGTGAATACGTTCATTATGATGTTTGATACGACCAACGATGTTTATAATGGTCGACGGTCCAGTGGTTGATTCGGCTATGTGTGAAAAATGGCCATAGAGGCACAATACAAAATTATTTTCAGCAATCGGTCCTGATCGAGCGGTTTCTCGTTTCAGACCCTGGACGGTTTCATATTCGTCGTGGCGCCCGACGGGAAAATTATGTACATAAGCGAAACGGCCAGCACGCACTTGGGACTAGCGCAGGTCGGAGATATCCCTTCATTCATTGAATAAGTAATCATTAATTTCACATCAGTGCACCAGATCGGGTCTTTTCAGATGAGGAAATATATAAAAACATGCATTTTCGTTTCCTATCCTCGTAACATCGAAAAAATATCTTATCGAGCTTTCGTCGATTATGTTCCGTCTGAAAAGAGCCGATGGAAAGAATTCCTGGTAAAAATACATTGCTCGCTGAAAAATTCCGAATCGCTCGTATTAAACGAACAGATAAAAAAACTACGATCATTTAAAAAGAAATCTGTCGTGGAATGTATATTTAATAAAAATCGACAGGTGATTCCAAACGTTTGGCTGAGCAGTGTATGTTACGCAAGAGTTTAATTATATTAGAAAGCCTTATGCTCAGAATTATTAGCTGTATCAATAAGTGATTCACTATAGTTCCAATACAGTGAAAATACATTTAATATTCAGAATATCTCACAAATTTTCTGTTTAGTCAAAACGACTCATGACGATGGGAACAAATAATGAATATTATTAAAATAGAGTAGATATTTGCATCATATCGAAACTAATACAAAGAATTCACAAAAATTGGTGGACTACTTATTGGTGCGCCTAATACATTTCGTGTTTGTCAGCTGTTCATTAGAATATTTGAATAGTATTCGCAAGGACAGTTTCCTGGAATGAATGTTCATTTAATAAAATCTATGGGTCGAATATACACGCGTGAATTGTCGTATCTGTAAGTGACAAAATCAAAAGCAGTTATATATGCCTGTAGTGATTGTGAAACTGGTGTAACTGAAAAAAACCTAAAATATTGAATTTTTTCCTTATTATGATTGCATCGATTTATATTTCAATATTATGAAAGTATTTTCGAAACGTAAAAATACACGACTCACGGCCACTTTCATAATCACTGACGCATATACAGACTCGATGTTAATGATATTTCATGCGAATCCGGAATCCACTGACGGAAAATGTTGATTGGTGCAGGTGGAGTTAACGGGGAACAACATTCTCGAGTACATCTATCCTGATGACCACAAAGAGCTGGCTTCGGTTTTGTCGCTTCCGCAGGGCCCAGTGGGACTGTCGGGCTTCACTTTACCGCCGCCGAACTCGCGAGGCGAGATCGACCTGGAACGTGCCTTCACTCTGAGGATGAAATGCATCCTGGCGAAGAGGAACGCAGGCCTAGTCACGGAAGGATACAAGGTAACGTAACGAAATCACGGGCACACTGAACATTTCAGAACTCCAGATCGAAAATCATCGTGGTTAAACATACAATCCCTGGCCAAAAGATTACGGCCATTCATAATTTTCCAAGTTTTTCGCGGTAATCGTAGAATTAACACTAGAACTACCAAGCAAGTAAAAATGTCAATATCTCATTTTCTCAGATCTTTTGCACCGTTTATGATGATATGAAAATGAAGAAATTAGGTAATTTCTAAATTTCTAAATTTTCAAAAGTTTTTCACGTTCATCCACCGATCGAAGCAAATATGCGTTTATATATTTTGTAATAGACTATGCACGCTACAACGCTGGTAGTTTTAGTATTAGCAACTAAGTTTTTTCGTGGATTATTAGTAGACAGCAGAAGTTTATGCAAATTCACAATTTCAAATGCCAATATATAAAAATTAAAATGGGACAGAATTTTGAATTTTGTACTTAGCTGCGTTAACAATACCACATAAATAATATTAAATTTTACTAGAACCTTGATTATATTGAATTTTCAAAGCTTTAAGGCATTATAAATGGATAAATATCATAATTATTAGACACTCCTCTTCGGATCACTCTCAACAGGGGTGCTTGAATCGACGTTAAAGTAATTAAATATATACTTTTGTATAGAAAAAAAATAAGAATGAATAATTACATACTTTCTATACTTATAAAGAAACGACGCCCGGTTATCCGCCAAAATGAAAATATGCGACCAATTATGGGTTTATTGGCATTCGTGAATTGCACAATATCCGTGGCAAACAAGCCTGTTAAAGGCATCCCCGGATGGACCGGAAGAGAAAAGCCGATCGATGATTAGCATAACGCCCGGGCTGCTTGCACAGGAAATCATAAAACGAATAAAAATTCAAATGCTAAATAAAAGATAAGGAACGGCGAGCTAAGTAGGGACGGCATTGTCCTGGTCACGCGCGACTCGAAAAGAATACGGCCACCAGGTAGATGCGCGCTGCTCAAATTCACTCCGTTGCATCCTTTCTGGTGCAATAAAAACATTGGCCACTGTTGTGTCTCATATCCGAAATTCATTTTTAACCGATTTACAAAACACTTCTTTTTGAGGAAACTTTTATTTTTGCGTATTCTATTATGCCCTTTGATTTGCTCGAATTGCAATGTCCCTGCATTTCAAATATCCCTTTATCCTCGAATGATTTCATAAAACAAATAATGGTTTCGTTCAATTAACACTCGTTAATTATATACCAAATCGTTTCATCAGAATAGATCCTCGAATAAAACGTGACATAGAAGGTACCCTAAAAGAAGCATCATAAACATATGTCCAATTCAGCCTTGTACCAATATCGCGAATAAAAGAAAATCCATCGTTAATTATTCGAGCAGCCTGGTACAAATTCATTTCCTCCTCGAATCGGTGAGCCCGCAAGGTTGCAAAGACGATTATTATTCCACGAGTCATTCCAATTACTTCCATCAATCCGCTTAAGTCCACCGAAACGACCGGTTCCAGATTCCAACGACACTTGCTAATCTCGATTTACGATCGTTAACATCGGCTTGATTTACCAAAATCGGGAAAACCCATCCCCCTCTCCCGGGGCCGTTTCTGCGGATTGGGATCGCTGGTTCGGAGCAAATGTTCGACATATGCTCGAACAATAACGACGGTCATTGCTGCTTAAGGCCGCAAAAGGGTGGTGGACGGTGTGTATCCTGGTGGGTGTCGGGTAATCGAAAGGGACCTGTGCGACACTTTGCACTTGCCGAGCAAAAGGAGAGACAGCCCTCGAGAAGGAAAATGTTTGGCAAATAGCTCGTTCAAGCCCGACAGTGCCTATGATGACCGTGGCTCTCGACAAAATCGTACACAGAAGAGACCCCAATAGGCGTTGAGCGAAGTCATGAATGCAACCCCTGTAAGCTGTTAGGCGAGCGCCCCCAAGGCGGGGGCAGGGGGGCTTGGGGAACCGAGCCAGCTTTTTGTATGGCACTTAGAGACGCACAAAGACCGAACCGGTAGTTGGCTTATCTTTGTGGAAGTGCTAGCACACGCGTTTCGTCGATTTACACACGGATTCACGTGTGCCACGGACAGAGACCGGGTCGACGATTCCGTCTTTGGAACGACAAAGGGACTTTAAAACTCGTAAGGGGGATTACAATAGAAACGAAGAAATGACTTGCTATGCTCGTTTCCGCGGGCTTTATGTATCTGTAACAATTAAGCCAGATTTACATTGACGGGCAAAGGTACGGTTAGATCACGATCAGTCTGAATTTAAATTATATCTATCTCATTGGATTATGTGTGAGCGATAAAGACAAGCTGTCTGATTAAACGTGTGATCTGACCGTATTGTGACTGCTTGTGTGAATCTGGCTTTATAGATATCGTTCGAATTAGCGAAATGTTTATTAACGTACGATGATGATTCTGTTTCTTTTTAGATCTTGATAGAACCCTTAACTCATTTGGTTGCTGCAGATAACTAATTGTGACCGATGCTACAAACAGCAAATTTTTCGTTAGCGATAACGACTGCAGAAAATGTCAAGCTACACGATAACAAGGCACCTTCAATATTTAATTTACAAGTATTATTTTGTTAGACGGAGTAAATGTTATGATAAGCAACAATTTGTCTCAAGATCATATTTTTCGAAATTTCAAGGTCATCGATGTTTGTTTAAATGAGACTACATATTTATAATAGTTGAGATCAAGACAAATCCAATGACCTATAATAGTCTGACCTTCATGTGAGCTTGAGTACGAAAAATCCACAAATGTGTGAGAGTGGATTTAAATAATAAAATAACTAGGATAGAGGGATTGAAGCATAAAAACGTATCGAAGTTGTTATTAAAATAAATTTTGCTGCAAATCAAAAGCAATATAATATGCACTTTTTAGTGGTCATTATGGAGAATAAAACACCAAGTTTTGTTAGGGGACAATATCGGTTAAACGGCTACAGACGCCAAGAACATACTCTGAACGAACTTTCAAAACGCCTATAGCAGAGTTAGGCAAAATGTAATCCAATTACAATTCCATTGCAATTTTACAATTACATTGTAAATTTTATTATAAATTTAGTATAATTAATTACAATGTCCTTGTAATTGTCTTGCAATTACATTGTAATTGTGATTTGGATTCTGTAATTTAGATTATATTTTGCCCAACTCAACAATATAGGTGCCAATACCAACGAAAGGGTTGATAAAGGTAGTAGGTGTCCGTGTGATTCAATTTTTTCTGAATCACCTCTTCAAAACCAATGGCAAAATCAATAGAATATACATAGTTCATATCTCTTTAGTATCCTTTTCCGCCAAGTAACGAATAAATTCTTCTAAAGTCTGGCAGAAAGTGTTAACAAAACAGTGCCTGAAAGATTCTAAATATCCTTTGTTTCCTCAGCGAAAAAATAATGGAATGGTACCGCGCCGCTGAAGCTTCGCTCGGCCATCTTTTCGGGACGAGCGGGCGCGTCGCTCTTGAGCCCGTTTCCAGAGTGAAATCGAGCGTAGGTCGCGAGCAGCACCCTTCCCTCGAAATTATTATCCTTTATCACGAGGTCCCGCGCGGCACCCTCATCGTGTTCCCGTACTCGCGCGCGTTGCATGGGAATTGCATACGGTAGACGGGATATGCAACGCGGGCATACGAATAAGCCTATTTGCTTCACAAATTCGCATGGCGCACTCGAGACGCAACGGCTGGTAGAAGAGAGAGAGAGAGAGAGAGTGAGCTGAACGAGGCTTTTTTTCGTTTCATCGGCCATTTAATTAAGCAGGAATTGTTAATTTGCCCAGGGAGGCTGGATCGTTCCACGCGAAAATCCGCACTTCAGCCCCGGCGAACCCGTCGTTCCTCGAGTGTCGCACTTATGCTCTATCAGGATTCCGAAATAACGTTCCGAATAATCGCGTGCACACATGTGTAATTAACGATAAGTCGCCGTGTCGAGTGTACACGCCCCTTCAATCACGACGCTTCGTTTGATTATCGCCTACCTTCTCCCATGGTAAGACGACCTTTTAATTGTCCCTCTGGTCTTCGATTGATTTTTCATTACGTAATGAGGTATGAGGAACGGGATATCCGAACGCTGATTGTATTTCAATGATTCCTATTATGATCGGTGAAACCGTGAAAAATTAACCCTTTCAGACCTGAATGTTCTTTTAAGTGTAAAAATATATATTTGATTACACATTTTTACTCGGTAGACTGTTTAGATGATATATATTTTTTTTTTTTTTTTTTGAATAAAGGTATGTTATTGACCTTTGAAGTTACTAGGCATACTGAAAACATTCAGAACATGAAAAAATTCAAATCTATAAGAAAAATATGTGTCTGCAACACACTGTACCTAAGGGTTTGTGAGAAATTGTGAAAAAAGTTCATGTACACATATGTAACCACCAGGTCTGAAAGAGTTAAAAAGCTGTGTTTATACTTGATGAAAAAGAGACTAACTTTTGGTTAACAGTTTGAACTACCAAAGCAGTCAGAATGATTGATTGGTTATACCCTTATAAGGATAATTAAAGTACATTTTCTCGGATCTTTTGCGATTGTCACTGCGATATACATAAATGAAGAAACTAGTTAATAAATTTCAAATGTTTGTCATGTTTATCGATCCCAATAGAAGTAGATATACGTTTATCGTCGGTAGTTCTAGTGTTAATTCTCGCCCAACTTTGCCAGGTCACTTTTAACCCATATTTCTTATCGAATGAAGTGTTACCAGATGATGCTTAGTATCTAAAATTTCAATATGGATCAAAAGTGACCTCAAACAGCTTATTTTTATTTTGGAGGGTTAATAAAACAACAAAAGTAACTGATAAAGCTCATTTTGGCTGAACCTTGTCCTCTCTCGTTACAGGTGATACACTGCTCCGGCTACCTGAGGTGCGTGTTGGAAGGACCAGTCGGATCGGAGTACGAGGTCGGTGCCGAGAAGCAACTTCGGAATGTTGTATTAGTAGCGCTCGGCCAATCCTTGCCGACACACTCGATAACGGAGGTGAAATTAAACCAGAACATGTTCATGTTCCGTGCATCGGTGGATCTGAAGCTAATATTCGTCGACACGAGGTAAGAAACGCCGAAGACTTCTTCTTTCGAGTGTAAGAGTAGGGGTGGGGTAGCGTAAACGCACCAATAAATGAACACTCAAGAGATTTTGTAGCTATTATAGTCGAATTTTAAATGATTAATATCTATACCTTTTTATAACTTATAGTTTTCAAGTTGAAAAATAGGAAAAATGCAATTAATTAAATTAAAAAAAATAAAAATACTAATTTTGCCAATAAATAAACAATACTAAGTAAACGAACATTTCTAACTAGAAAAAAATCAATTTCTTTAATCATTCGCTTATTTCAATAACGTAATTTACTCGTTTTCACATACAATGTTCATCCACTGATACATGTTCATTTACCGATGCATCCATCATACAGTAAATTTTCAATTAACACTCGAAACTTGGGACCCCTTTCGAGCAGTTATCGCAGAGGAACACGATTTCTGCACTTCATGAATTGCATTTTCGGTCGATCCTCCAGTACAGAATCCCCCTAAGTAGTGACAACGAAGCGGAAGCATTTAGCGTAGAGATCTCACCGACCAGATATCGAGAATTTACTGTATGCACTTTAACTGTTGTCTTGCCCTACGGGAGAGCCTCCACGAATCACGTTTATTTGCCCGTGTGGTGGATAAAGAACGAAAGAAAAAAAACGGGGGAATGAGACAATCGATATGGAAACGGAACTAGATTATTTCTGTCGGTGTAATTACGACGGCGGGTGTTGAATTGCGTCCGTCGATATTTCGACGCCGGAGGGACGAAGGGTCGCGCGCCCCGGCCATTAAAATCAGTTTCGTGTTACCACCGACCCGTTGGACGTTCTTTCTTTCTTTCTCTCTCTTTCGTTCGTTTTTTTTTTTTTTACATTCGCGTCAAATAAATATCCACCGTGGACAGGGTTATATCATGTGTACCGTAACCTCGTCGTGCGTGTACCACGCTTGGGAAATGAACACGTGGCGTATAAATACGAGGACCCACGAGCGCGTTGGAACGCAGGGATGAAATTTTATACCGTCCGCGCTCGCGAGCTCCCGGGGAAAATCGATTTCACCGATGACGGTTATGTAAACTCGGAATTCCACGGAGCTGCTTGTAAATACGAGGAAAAATGAGCGAGAGGAGGAATTGTGTTTGACTCTGTACCAAACGATGGTGGGGGGAGAAAACCCAACGATCGTTGTCATGTTTTTTTTTTCTTACCCTCGCCCGGGAATTGTTACAGGGTGACGCAAATGACCGGATACAACCCTCCCGATCTGATCGAGAAGACTCTGTATCAGTACGTGCACGCTAGCGACGGCTTTCACCTGAAATACAACCACGTAGTGTGTAAGTACCTTCGAGAAACTCGTTAATAAGTTACGTTGTGAGAATGTACAATCGTCTTTCGCTGTTGGAAAATCGAAAGTTGATGATTTCAGACTTTCATTTCCAAATATCTAAAACGTATACTACGTAGTACGTGATCTGAGAAAGGTGATTAATGTGTCAAGATCTCGATTTCAAGTGTATTAAGTGACTCTTCCAGAAAAGAATATATTACTCTTTCCAATATATTACCAATTCCAGGTCTCTATCTCTGATACAATAGCTTCATAATTTGTACTTAAAGACGGGGAATAAAAACAAAAGCAAACATAAAACTCGCGATGCACACCGTCGAGTCTACATAACACTTTAATATTTTCCAAAAAAAAGTACATGTTAGAAATGTAAAATTGACCTTCAAATTCGAGTTACAATCAGAAAAGCACCAAGAGTACAGAGCTGATTTCCTAATGACTGCAAGAGCAGAAGATATTCACTTCAACGGCTCTTTTCCCGAAAAGTTGTTTTCCAGCCACCCTTTAATAGTTCAGGTCGCATATACTGCAAAAAAAAAAAGTGAAAGGATCGGAGTTTCGCGAGTGAAAAATAATGTTAACGAGGAAGCGGTATGTAGGTGTCGGCCGGAAATAGGCCCTATGTTCCCCGATGCCGTCCGAGAGAGAGCGGTCTCGGAGGCGTCGACGTGGTATCCGAGTGCTCGAAGAAGAGGCTCTCTCGCAAGGCCAGAAGCAGCTGACGCTGCTTAACTCGGCGACGCCCTCGCTGGGCGAAATATCCTTTGATCTTTCCTTTCCCTCATCCTCCGTAGCCGAGTTTTTGAGGAGAGGAGAAAGAGCCCAGCACACCACCGCCCAAGCACAACAGCACATTTCCCTTTTTCTTCTGTTTTTTTTTTTCCTCCGTCATCGTCGTCGCGAATGCGCGCGCCAACACGTTAAACTCTAAGTATGTGCATACATAGTACATACAGGGTGTACATTATTGATTGAACAATGCCACGGTACGGTGCTACGAGCAGAGAGTAAAAGAGAGGCTCCGCCACCGTGTACACCACGAGTGTCGGTGTGTGCGAGGGTGGATAGACGGATAGGGCAATGGAGGGGGTGGGTGGTGGTATAGGGGAGGGGGGACAGGAGAGGAGGAGGCTGTTACTGCTATCACTGTTTGAACAGACTCGCAGTTTCACGAGCGCAACTCGAAGGGAGCCTGACATAATGCCACTAATGTCTGCGCCTGCGGATTGCACGATCGACGTTAACGCCCCAAAAATTTTCTCTCTTGCCACGTACTCGGCTCACTTGCTTGTAATCTATGCTAAGATCTGAATCCCGAGTCCCTGAATTATTCTCGAACTTAAGGTTCCGTTTAACTCGCGGGATAAGACGGTTTTAAAACGGATCGTATCATATTATATAAATTATATCACGCAGTTTAAGCCAGAACTTGGCCAAGAAGGAATAAATTTAGGGAACCTGTGCAAGGGGGTAGCCACAATAGTGGCGTTGTAATACTAAGGCTTTTATGAAAAGTAGTATATATAAATATACAATCTTAATACAGGCAGGAATTTTGCAAGGTAGTTATAAATCGAGGGAAAATAATTAGACCCCAAGAGGTGCCAGAATTAATAAAGAATATCAGTTTTCAACATTTTATGACGTAGCTCCCTCTTGCACTGAACCCCTTGATTATTTAAAGGGTCCTTTTCTCCGTCCTTCTAGGTGTAACAGAAATCGATTTCTCTTCAAGTCCAGTTTTTATAAGATATATACCAATGACAATGCTTGTCCATGCTTAAATACCTTCGTTTCTTCTGTGTTCGTAGTGATGAACAAGGGCCAAGTGGTGACCAAGTACTACAGGTTCCTGACGAAATCAGGCGGATGGGTGTGGGTGCAATCGTACTTCACGGTCGTCCATAACTCGAGAAGCTCCAGGCCCCTCTGTATCGTCTCCGTTAACCACGTGTTAACGGAACGAGAGTACAAGGATTTGGTGCTCAGTACCGAGCAGATATCCTCTTGCCCCAGTCCTGGGAACCCTACCACCACGTCCATGGAGACACCAACCGCTAGCGGAGGCGCGAATGATTTGGACAAACACAGCCTCAGCCCTCCCGCGTATCGGAACAGGACCAAGGAATCCCCTGATAATCATTACACGGATGTGACTGCTTATCCGAATCCAGAATACATTGGCTCAAACAATCACAATCATTATCTGCCGTCGCCTTACGCGACGCATGCGGTGAACGGGAACGCTCACGAGGATGGATCGTACTACAACCCTGATTTATTTTACCAATACGGAGGTAAGAAGACTTTTAATCGCAAGATTTCAATATTTCCAATACTACTGTAGAGGACCAGTAATTGAACACGTACCAGTGAATGAATATTATGTATGAAGACGAGTAAAATTAAGTTATTAACCCTTAAAGACATGGGCCGTGAATATGCCATTTCATATCACTAATCCCTCTATCGTAGTTGCTTTATTATTTAAATCCACTTTCATACATTTGTAAATTTTTTCGTACTCAATATCACACTATTATGGGGCATTGGATGATTTAAAAAATATCAATGACTTTGAAATTTCGAAAAATATGACTTGATAAAAATTGTTGCTTATCATAGTATTTGCTCTTTTTAACCAAATAATAGATTCCCCTCGCATTTTGTTGTATCTTCAAAAACAAATGAGATACTGAAGGTGGTCACGTTAAGTGGAACACCCTGTACACTTAGCGAGTTAATGCAATCATATTGTCTATCACACGACTCCAATTGCTTAAACACGACAAGTTACAGTAACGGTCCAACCTAGGCGATGATCCAAACTCAGAAACCTTTCCCTATGCGTATATCGTTATTCGACACCTTCAACCCCCTCGATGCCCTTCCATACAGAAATATTGAAATTTCGATATTTATTCCAGACATGCATCAAGACCCTCTTGCATCGGTCCAGCAGCAACCTGAATCGCAACATCAGCATCTACTACACCACGCCAGTTCCCTGACGAATTTACAGCAGCACAGCCCGCAAAATGCTCAGCAAGAACGTCAACATCCCCCTCATCTTCTCCATCATGCGACATCGTTGACGAGCCTACAACAGCAACAGCAGCACAGCCCCCAAAGTGTCCAACAGAAGAGACCTTACTCGACCTCGTCGAGTTCCTGCGGTAGCACGGACGCCATGGATAATCATTTACCGAGTCCGCTGAGTCTTCACTCTCTACCGCCCGTCTGTCATCCCCAGCACCGACACCATATGCCTGACCCCGCGATCTCGAGCTTGAACGAAGGCGTGATCATGTATCCGAATTGCGGTTTCAACAACAACGACACATACAACCCTCCTGGTAGCCTACAACACCACGAACCACCGTATCCCCCGCATTCTGGGCACCATAACACGAACAATAATCCCGTGAAGCATACCCATCATCACGTGGAACCAACCGCGGCGGGTTACACAAGCGTGATAGTCGATTCCCAGCAGATTCGTGACGCGACTGGACACACGAATAATCGTCGAAATAACCTGGAGAATCGTTTGAACGTCGATGATTGTCCTGATCTCGGGGTCGAGACGCAACAATACGGTAACGTGATCGAGCCACAAGACGGTGGACAGGTGCATCAGGTGAGTGCCGGTTTGAGGACGTACACGCCAGTGGCCCCTGTTGCTTACGTGACTCCGTACAATCATTTGTGTCGGGGGATGAGGGTGGAATGAGTAAACGAGGTGCGTCGATCGTGTCGGATGAAGGGAGATGTTTGACTTCTGAGAAGTTCTCGCGGGATAGTGAATCGATCTATGGGGTCGAGTTCTATGAGAAAGTGGCCGTTATTAAGGATGGACGTACAGTCGACGTATTAGATGTATCAACGAGTAATCTTCTTTCCCTGAATTTAGCGATTATTCTGATGTCTGACTCTGTATTATTGTAATTTCATTATCGAGTTGGTGCACCTAATACGTTGATGAAGTGGACAGCGTCTGAGAGTTATTTTCGGAGCAGAGAAGAGTGATTGACCACCTACGTTCTATATTGATCGATCGTCGTTAGATCTGTTGCGTATACTTTATTCACATATCATGGTACGTCGAGTTTTCGTTCGAAGCGTACCGAAGTTAACGAGCCTTGTGGTAACGTTACGATATAATGGTAATTATTTAAACATTGATAATGAGTTAGTATCGTGTGAAACATGTCCGCGAACAAGATTCGATTTCGGTTCACGATACGAACGATAAGCATATCCTTAAGCGTTGTTTTCGTAATTCGATCTGTTATTTATATCCTCGTGTGAGTATTTTATTACGGACGATATTCTCTAAATACGTCGTGTGAATTATCGTCGATTGCCTCCTAATATGCTTCGTATATTTAATTAGAATTTTCCATCGATATCGTCGCGGTTTTTCTTAATTTAAATAGAATCTACGTAGACGAAAGGCATAGTCGAGTTCGAATAGGCGATTCGAGTGGGATATTGTCGAATCCAGCCAAATTCGATCGTAGAGACGAATAATAATTCTCTGAAGAATCTCTCAAGCTCGACGGGTTAAGATTGCCGTGGAATTCACGCTGGACGTGATTAAACGAAATTCTGTTGCTATCGACGTGGACAAGGAAGTACCTGTCTGTTGAGTGACGTTAAGTAATGCGCAAAAGAAAGTGTGTTCTGTAGCAAACGAAAGTCTGCCAACAGGGTGAACCACGAAACGTGAAGAGCTTAAATTATTCTACCGATAGCTGTTCGATCGAACATTTTTTTAATTATTATAACATAATTCAAGAGGAGCTTTCAGATGATTGTCCTAAACTTTTTGCCACCCCTTTTTCTTCAGAATTTTCAAGCTCATCTTCAGGTTTTTTTTTATAGATAAACATATCATTTTTTTACGTCCATATTTTAGCGAATACTGAGACGAAATCGGCAAGCATCGTAACAAGTAATTTTTTGTCTTCTACACGAAAGAAACATTAAGACTATATCATTTCCCTTAACCTCTTCAAGGACAAATTATTAACCTCTTAAGGGATACTGGCACGTATGTGTCCGTTTAGTTTTTCTTTCATTGAAGCATCAATAGGATACTGTAATTAAATATTCACTAGGAAATTCCCTAACCAAAAAGGATATCCTACCGATTGGTTGATACGATCGAAGAATAAGAAAAATATTCTTTCTGGTCTTACTAAATTCGTCCTTGAAGAGGTTAAGACTCTTTTTCAGCTCTATCTATTTAAAATATATTTATGAATATTAATAACAATCAATTGGTAAGGTATCATTTTTTGCTATGTATTCAAACGATATTCAAAATGGCGGCGTCCATCAACTGCATGAGAATCCAAACAAATCTTCGATCGAACAGCTACCAGTAGAATAATCTAATTGTAAGCTGATCACGTTTCGTGGCTCATCCTGTGGTTTTACAAGCGTTGCTTCTGTAAATAAACAGGAAAAAAAAGAACGAAAATATCGGAAAATAACATCGAATTGTTTCTCAAGATGGCAGCGTAGCGCGATGTACATAATCGTAGGCCGTGTAAATGACGATAGTCGTCGTAGCGCTTAAGGACGTTGTACATATTCGATAATTCTATCATAGATCCGAAGACTGACCGGTGCTTGTGCCAACCGACCAAAGAAATTACACGCCATTCTTATCGGAACAGAAACAACAACAACAAAATCACACAAACGTGTGTGCGGACACGTTGTTATATTTTTATTCGAGCACGTTCAATGCTCGCGAAGGATCGAGATATCCTTCGAAATTCTTGTACATAAACGTATCCTGGACGTGTCTCTCCAGTACACTTAATCATCGAAGTATTTTATATAATAAACAAAAGTTTTAGTGACGTACGAAGCTAACCCGCGTGTATGATAAAACGTGTGTACACATTGTAATCTTAATTATTATTTATATCGGTGTAAATTGAGACGCGGTTACAATTCCGTAGAGTGGTTACGCCGCGTTGTACGATAATTAGACTTGTAAGCGATGTAAATATTGTAAAAGTATTGGCGCGCGCTGCATACCTGTGCGAGAAAAATATAGTCATATTTTCCTCTGACGAAATTCGGATCATTGCCATACTATGTTCATTGAAAAGATCCTCTTTTAGCCAAGTAGACCCATATTTTGGGAGTTGTTGAATCGGAATTGCTATCGAAAGAAAACCCACTTTTGGGAATAAACCAGTTGAACAGAAGGTTTTATTCAGAGAGAATAATGTTTGTTCTCGATGTAATCGGGACAATTCTTAAATTTCTCTGAACAAATAGATATTTTGTTTCTTTCCATTTATAGAAAAGCAATTTCCAAGTTTTCTGACAAATTTATTTTCTCGGAAGCCGAAGTGATCAACTCTCCGTAAATTACGGAATATCAATAGTTATCAAACTTATGTTTTAAACAATTCATTATAATAATATTAATATACTGGTAAGTTAAATTCAAATAATCTGATTAATGTATTTAATTCCTCTACTTTGTATTTCGTGAAATTGATCAGATTGGCTCAATTATTATTTTTCGAGACACTAATCGAATCTTAAAACAAATCTCAAATTCCGTTCAACAAAAAATAATATGTAGTTAATCAAATGTATCGTGATTGTTTGGTGATTGTTGAATAGAGTCTTTCACTTGTTCGTCACTGACTCATCCGGGGCCAGTGCCTGTTAGAAATCATTCCGAGTAATTTTGCTAGTGAATGCTTTCTGAATGGTCTATTAATGTTTGCACTTTGAATACCTGCTTGTAGGCTATTCGACCGTCGCCGGTTTACAGGTGGTGGGATTTTCTATTCATCGGTGGGAATTCCCCATTACCTTCAATTTGTTCCCCCGCAGGTACCCGTGAAAAGCAGATAGCGTTACCGAGAGTGCCGAAACAAATTTCCTCCCCACTAAATTATGGAGATTAAGCCGATACATATGGGCGCGTCGAAAGTATTCCCCCTCTGTTATCCTGATCAGGCCCGTTACACGATTTACATCTCTCCTAAAACCACTAAATTCCTTCGACAAATATATTTCGAAACCTTATTTAACATGGAAAAATGAAATTTTTCTGTTGTCATCTCAGAAATAATCGTTCGATAATAGTCGCGTCTTCGTGAAATTGTTAACATGTTATTAAGCTTAAATATTCACAAATATCAAAGATAAATATTGATAAGGATGATATTTATAAGGCGCGGAATCAATCAAAGGGACAAAAATAGAATAATAACGAAATTTTCGTTGTGGCAACACGATGAATTAGGTATAATAATGGATTGCAATTTTTTTACAACGTTCCAGAGATTTTACACACGGAAGATTCGAAAATGTTTATCTGTAGAACTAAGAATAAATTTGTGAAGATAATCTAATGTCTAGAATTTTTGTGTTCTATTGGGTCGTCCGAAAACTTCGTAACGTTTCGAGCACAATGTCTTTGTTATATTTTTACTGGACGAAGGAAAAATCGTTTTGTAAATATATACTATTCTCTAGGCAGGAGTTGTATGTATTTGCTATATAAGTTATTCGTCGTTATTGTTTTTCTTTCTGAGAGGAATACCAACAAGACGTATAAATAATCACAAAGTTCATTTTCAATATGCCCTGTCAAACTTGGATAATTACACAACTTCAGCTGGAAGATTTTATAACATCTACCAAATTAATTAGCCTTTGCCCTATCTGATAATTATTCCTTAAATCACTACAATATTCTGTATCAAGAGAGAACGTCTTGAAGGATTGAAGAGTTTTTTAGCCAGTACGATCGAAGTTATATATAACTGATACAACGAAATTCATTAAAAAATGGAAAGAAATTGTATAAGAAGTAGTAAATAAGAATATGATATAAATTAAAAAATATAGATTGTAAGTCCGTCCTTAAAAACGCTACGAACTTTTCGGTCGACCCAGTACAATATCTTCGGTGCTTATGTACCGTAAAATAATACTACGCGTTAATTAATAAAAGTAAATCATCCAGTGAGTAAGTAATGTGATCAGAGTGTGTCGAGTAACTCGACAGCGTGTACAACAATAGCAAAATCGTACGAAGACATACCGCACAGGACAAATCGTTTGGTTAACCTGGCGACAAAAGCGTAACGGAGGATCACGTCCCAGCATCCGGTCCCGTCTCACCCTTCGACGAAACAGAAGAAAACAACGATCCTGTTTTTCCCCGTCGTTCGCCCAATTGTCACTAGGCCGGCACGAACAATAAATTAATTGCGCCTTGTGCGATTCTTGGGTTAGCTTTCGGTGGTCGCGTGCTTGTCAGCATGGGGTCGCTCATGAAGAGAGGCACGTGCCTCTTTATAATCGCCGTCAGCCTCGCTCCGCCATTAAACAGGACGTCTAAAAAGACAGGTTTCACGAGACGAGTGATCTCCTGCGAGCACAGTTCCACGATCCTCGTGATTCAAAGTCTCTTCGAACGACGAGGAAAACACTTTGATCCAAAGATCATTTCCAATATTTGTGAATTCTGAGGTTCAGCTCTCTTCAAGCATTTTCAATCATGATTGTGAAACAAGTTTTTGTTACGTGAACCAAAGATTGACAAAATTACTGTCTAGATACAAGAATATCGACTAAAGAATTTAAAAAGTGGACTGTCTGTGTATTATAAATATTGAAGAAGAGGCTCCTGATTTCAATTATCGTAAGTTAGGGTAATTTTGACTCAGCCAGGGGTAATTTTGTCCCGAAATAAAAAAATTATCATTTTCGATTTTCCAGCTCATTTGCAGGTATCTTTTACGTGAAGATCAATTTAATTTAACAATTTTCAGACCTGCAAAATCGAAAACGATCATTTTCTGACATAGGACATAATTACCCTGACTGAATCAAAGTTACCCTAATTTACAATACGTATTAATATTTGTATATTATTGTTAACTATCAAACTCAATGAGAATAAATTTTGCAATTAAACGATCAACGCCGGCAGTTCGCAAGAAGCTTGGCAAGCGATCACGTGAATTGACTTCGTCCCGTTCGGATGGACGTGTGGACAGGTTTATGAATATACATACATCGTCGATGACGTTGGTGTGTAACGAGGACAGTGTCTAAGGGTGTTCAACGTTCACCGAGGGTTACTATTATCGGGCGTGTGTGACTGGAACGGCGATCGCCTCCCCCGGAGGAGGGCGAGAGCCGCGTGCGCCTCGTTAAATTCTTCGGCCGGTGAATGCGACCCAGCAGCCTACGATTCTGTGAAATTGTGCGATCATTCGTCGCGGGATGCACACACCGTTTGCCAACGGCCACGTCCGTGTTTCACATCGGGACGCAACCGACGATTAAGCCGACGAATCCTGTGAAGAGGAAATCGGACAACGGAGCTGCTGCTTTTTGACCCCTAATCTGGAATATCCTTACACTCTATGGGAGATGATTCCAGGAACTGAATACTCTCTTCTTCGAGTGAAATTGGGAGAAATTGACAGTAGAAAGAATTGAATGATTTAATCAGATCTCTCGAGTAACAAGTTCGGTGAAGAAACCGTGATCTTGTGTTTTTTTCTTCGAGACATTTCTGTAGGAGGTAGTTGTCCATAAATTGAATTTTCTTTCGATTAATCTTCGTATACGTTTTGTGCAAAGACAAGAAAATTTTATTAGCTTCTCTGTTTTATTTAATAAAAGCAGGAAACGTGATTGTATTTTGATATATTTACGGTATAAACTAACAGTGAGTATATCGATCTACTCATAGATGGATTTTTTTTTTAGGATTAGACAGATTGAGCTTCTTAATGACACGTGCAATGCATTTTATTATGTTTTACGAACAGGACGAAAGATCAACATTCTATGGCGCGACTGGATGCTGAAAGAACAACATATGTCCCGTGCCACGGTTTATGAGCGGCAGAGCGAAACTATCCGTAATCCCGTCCGATTAGGAACATAAACGGAGATCCGCAGGGTGCGGTTAAGCTAAACACTCGACAAGTTGCGTGTGCAATGGAAACACTTAAGTATATCTACATAGGGGAGAAGGATATTCGCTTATTATCATGGGGACTCGAACAATTTTCTTTCAGGCTTTAGGACCTTTGCGATTTAAAGGAAAATCTGTGCTACCTAAACAATACTCACCCTTATCTCCCGAACATTCTACGTCATCTTTGTCGAACAAAATATTAAGAGAATATGTATCTTAAAATTGTGTTATCGCTTTCTTAACCCTTTCCGGTCATAGGATTCCATTTTAAATCATTAATTTACATAGCATTTATAACTGATTATGAGCTTGAAGATTCAATATGGCATAGTATCATACAGTTTAATCTTCTCAGGTTAGATATCTACATTCTTGAAAATAATACTTAGGAATTGTTTATTGACATTTCCTTTTTCTTGTCTATTTCATTTTTTGTTTAATTCTCCTATTTTTCCGACATCCAATAACTTTATGCAAAAAACATGTTTCTTTTTTGTTTCGAAAAGAATAATTCAGGTCGGAAAACGTTAAAAATTGAACTCATTCTGAAGAAGCATTATCGTAGAATACAACGAACAGGTAACCCAAATTCTACGATGACCGCAACAGCCCGATAAAAATTCCTGACAATGTGACGCATGCAAAATCTCTGGAATGTTTTCCTAGAGATGTTTCTCGGAGCATGGTATCCGAACGATCCTGTACGCTACCGGTCACGGATAGTTCCACGCACACGAGGTGGTTTGCCGCGGTGTTCCGTGTGTATACGCGTATCATAAACCTGGCATGTAGAGGCCAGGTGGCGTGCTTTCGCGGGATAAGTATACGTGCACGAACACACACGAGGATCCCCCTTGCATATACGCACCACGTAGAGAACGGTGGTACATACGTACGGGGGATGGGCCTGTGCGCAATCAAGGCGAAGGGGTGCTTTAGCAGATTCGCCCCGCGGTAACCAGGGCAACGGCACGTAACGCCGCCCACAACCCTCAGGCTGTCTTGTCCGATGTGTTTGCTCGATGATTTTATACCAATTACGGCCTATCCCCATGCTATTGCCTACTCCCCGTGGCATCGTCTGTATCCCTACCCCAAACGGGGTCCTCATCGCCACCCACTCCGACGATGTTGCGTTGTATCGGGCCGGAAGATGCTCCACTTCCGCCTCTAAAAGCGACCCGCAACGGTACCTGGCCACAAACGCACCGATTTCTACCGGTCGTGTGTGTGTGTGTGTGTGTGCTCTCGTTGTGAGTAGCTCGGTACCCCCATTACTAACCTGATGTGTAGACGACGAAGACGTTATCACATTTCACCTTCATCTTCAACGACTTTCGTCGTTACCCCTCTAGCAACTAGCGATTTTTCCTGGATAGTTTTCATGGTCCTTCAGCCACCACGCGGATTTCATTCATCGATTGTTCGTCTTGTGACTCGGGGATGGTGGATTTGAGAGCTCTGAGGTGTAGGACGCTGAGGTGGTGTTGAGTTTCAGGAGGTGATACCGGATAGCAAGGGAGCAGTTACTGGAACACACACGTCGTTTAGGAATTTAGTGAATGATAGCACGGTAAGACCCCCCGTTAAGGTTTAAAGTGATCAACTGAGCCATCGTCATCTTGAAATTAATACCATATGTGCGAAAGTAGAGTTTTATTTAATATAATCTTCGTGATTTTTCATCTTAACGAAAGAATATACATATATAGGGTATGCTTTCTTACTGTTCAGTCGCCATAAATGATTCTGATGAGTCGATCAATTGGATCGATTTCAAGGGGGCTGTAGGTATTTCATTTGAAGGAACTTCAACTGGAGTTTCACTATCATTCGCTATAAAAAAGTAACGAAGAGAAGAATATGTAACGTATTAATATTTATTATGAACAATATAAATTACAAACAGAACGAATAGTCGTCTAGCGACTCAATACGATTCCAATCAATGTCGATAGTTAATGTAAAATAAATAATTGAGGATATTAGGAAATGTATACCGTACATAGTTCATTATAATCTACTTACTCTACAGAACTTTTATAATCTGTTCATGCCTCCTGTTATCAACACGTGCAGTTCTGACATTTGTATCTGGCGGTCTGTCGGGAGCGGATAGATCTAAGGTACGTGGCGACATCTGTTCAGAATTGAATGAACTATTTCGAAAGCATGATTCTCTCAATCGTTATATACATTATCCTTAATTTATAAAATTGTAATGTTACATTACATAATTGCCGTAGTGTTTTAGATGTGTTCAACACAATAACATAAATGATAACGATCTTTTACATAAATAATTATGTATATATGTATTGATAAATAAATTATATGGCAGATGATTTAACGATTAAATTTACGCGAGTCGTATACTTTATAAAGTAACACAGAGTATAATTGTCGATGTTACATGAATAACACGTTTTCGATGTCGTTTCATGACATTTCCCTGTCAAAATCTTGATCGTGACTCGTTATATGTTCCGTAATAATCTTTACTCTTTGTCCCGTAGTCGTCGTTAATGTTTTCCGAACCACTGTACATTGAGAAACCACGACGAGAGAGCAGTTCGCCAGGCACGATCGTTGGATTCGTGTAACAAAATTCTGCCATCATACTCGTTTGTCTATTTAATTGATTGGACCTAAAAGAAATCCATCGACGTATTAAAGCAATCTTTCGTTAAATACAAATAAGTGATAGTAAAAGGCAATTTTGTATTTAACAAACAGCTCAAGATCGTTTCCACAAGATTTTATTTTGACCCTTTGCAGTTCTAATGGAAGATCTACAAAGATTTTCTTTAACAACGATAGACTTATTAAACTATAGCAAATATTGTTTCTTTCGTGAAATCGAACGTATCGGTAACTAACGGATCGTGCTGCAAAGAGTTAAATAAAAGATTCTTTAAGTCGGAAAATAATTATAAAAAAAAGATCTGGTCGCGTGCAAGCCTCTCTTAACTCCTGTACCAATCTCGCATTCTTCTAACAAGATAAGCTAAACAATCGCGTCGCGGTAAAGATACGATATCAACGACGAGCAGAGTGAGTCACGAATTATTAACTGCTTTCTACACCGTCTATATTCGAGAAGCCAGTGAATCTGAAAATCATGTGTGTGTGTGTTTGTGTGAATCTTACGTGACATATCCCGATTTTTGGTCTACATCGTCGAGAACGTGGCTCGTCCCAATTAAACGAAACGTCGGCTATGCAACTGATACCCACAATTGTAATAAGAATATGCATCAAATGTTATAAAAAACAAAAAGAAATACTTCGTAATAAAGTATTTTAAGAAGCAAAGCCTTCCGCGCGGTTTGTTTCGAAGCAAAGCTCAATAGGATCTTCACGAAATCAGTAAACATTAGGTTGAGGGGACGGAGGTGGAGTTTTGCGTGCATAAAATAAATTAAAAAATTCTAATTTTTTTTTTCTGAAAGATAGTACTCACCCGTCGACTGCTAATCGATTCAGTTTGACAAAGAGTATGCAAACCAAAATGAACAGAAGTAATAGAAAACCAGCGATGACTCCACCTGCTATAGCGAAATACAGCACTAGCTCATCGTTTTCCTGGAAGATTGAACGAATAGCATTAAATGATGACAAACACGATAAGTAATTTTATCGTTTCTGCATCGTTGTCATTTATTTTCACGGTAATATAAAGTAATTGCAATACCGTAACTATCGGTTAACGTAAACTGTGATACCTAAGATTCCTTGTATCTCGTAATGCTTTAAAAACCAAACCAAAAATTAGATTAAACGGCTTAATCAACAGAAAATTCTTTATCTTTCGCATGACTCATCCAGGCTCATCTAAAGTAACTGTTTCAGTTTATCCTTCATCGCTAAACGAAACAATCGATCGGAACCTATTGTATAGATTTCCACAGAACGATAACCGCGTTTCAAAGGATTCTCAATGTGGCAATAGACATTGGCGTCTTGAAAGAATAGACGTCGATATAATGTCCGCGACGCGAAATGAGAATGCAAGAATGTGAAAGAATCTTCGTCACGTACGACTGCTTTACGCTTCCTCGAACCAGTATTTCGCAACTCGCGTTTAACGCGGATGTCAACAGACCGAAAAGGGGCAAACAAACAAGCCGGTCGGAGGAAGAAGGATTTTCACGAGGCCGTTCATCTTGGCCCTGTAAATAAATTCGAACGGGGAACTCACGACCGGTATATACTTAATCGGTGTGTAGCCGGTCAATCACACCTTTTCCTACGCAAATTGCATAGAATTGTTTACGCGCCTCGCAGATCGCTTTCATCGCATAGTTCTGTGATTCTTCTTGCGCCAGGCCAACCTTGAAGGCACATAGTTGCATCTCTAATAGGCGACCGCTCGAGTGGTCGTAATTAGTGTTACAAAACAAGCTTTATTACGGGTCTATGATTAGCCTCGATCCTTGTGAAAGCACTCGCACAAACACGTTGCGTCGTGCTACGATCAACATCTAATTCTGATTAGTCACTCGCAAACTGGAAATCACGCAAAACGGAGTTATATAGAATAATAACATTATTCACGAGAATGTCTGGGGGTGATTCGATGAAATGGATATGTCCGTGCTGAGTGGAACCAGTAGTAAATGGTTAATTCATCTATTTGTCGGACTTAAGATTCAAATCCTGAATCTATGTACATACGTTGCCCCAGGGTCTTCACACTGTTCTAATATATATTAAGAATAATTGTAATGAATATATAATTTACAAAAACTCATTCTTAATTAGAGTAACAAGAAAAGGAATTGCGACCAATATATTCTTGGAGAATGATGCAATTCCTAATTTGTATAGACTGTGAATGTTTGAAATCTGCGTTGAATTTGCGGTAGTAATAATGAAAACATTGTGTGTAGCATAGAATAACAATTTTGACAAGATGCACTTGTTTTTCAATATTGAACAACGCTGAAATATAGGTAACAAGTTATGTAAGTGAAATGTAATGATTAAGCATGTCATAAGTGTCACGAACATAGCCAGTTTTCTTTAATAAGTCCTGGGTAAGTTTATGTTTGTATACCATTTTTTGTTTATTTCTGCTCATAGAGGATAGACGAATATAATTCCATCGAACCCGCAGTCGGGGAACCACGACAATTTCGACCACGAATGTGTTTAGATACAATGATAGAAAAAATGGTAGAACTCTTCGTGTACTCACCATTGTGAATATATGTATAGAGTAAGAGCGACACGGGACCCCTCCGGAGACAATACTGAACTGGTGTACACAATCAAGATATCGGTATCAACGCGTTATCGTTACGGATTTGATATCTGCGAAAATCTAGTGACATTGTAGACCACGTATTCAGCGAAATCGACATACTTCCATGTAGAATTCTTCCTTAAATCCGATACAAAAAATTGTATAGCATGACAAGTCTTTAGTGTATCACCATAAACCACTGACGATGTAACACGGGGTAGGGTCACTAGTGATTCTTCAGTGGAACATAAATGTGTATATTCCTTCGATGGTTAATCACCGAAACGGCGTGTTAAGCGGCGTTAAAGTAAGTTTCCTCGTGGATAAATTAAATACCATTGCAGCGAAAACACGAAAGACTTCCGAAGATAATAACACGCTTGGAACTTCCGGTCCCAAGGTCCTTACTTTCTGGAGCCAGACACTCGATCGTTTGCGTCGTTTTTCAGCGGAATAGGTGGCTAGGTAAATGAACACTATATGAGACCGAGACGAGAGTGAAGTAAAGTGTGTAACAGTGCCAGCAAAGCAATGCTGAATGCTGATAAACCCCTCCAGGCTGTGGTAGGTGTATACGTACACACGTGCGTGCGCGCGGCTGACTTCTTGCAAGGGTATACGCGACCTCCGCGCGTTCACCGATCAGGTGCCACACGCGACACGATTTACGTGGGTATCGTTTAATTCTTGTATCAAAACCAAACGACGACCCGTCACGTAGACGAAGACACGATACACTGGTAGGTTCTGAACGACACTCTACTTAGAACACCTGTCTTTGAAAAGAGCTATGTAAACATCGCGCACGTAAGAAACTTGTTTCTTTTCGTTACACAAGTCTCCGTGTTCGAGGACGAACTTACTGTAAGTCGACAGTGTTGATTAAGACCTACGTTCTTGATTGCTTTAGTTATCAAAAATTTGTAACGGATGCACAAGGGAATGGAGACCTAGAAACTATGATTTTTAAAATATATGTATGGATGGAAAAACATTCTGCACTTTTCGGTCGTTCAGTTGAGAAAATGTGCGAATGAAATTGAAAGTAGAAGTATGAATAACTGTAGTAGTATTATTACATTGTCAGACTTTATTATATTCCAATGATTTATAAAAATAAATAATAAGTGACTATTTTGTATAACAAATCTTTCTTAAATCTTGTAAATAAAATCAATAATATTAACAATATTCATGTAATATTTTTCTAAAAAGTATAAATATACAAAAAATATATTTTATATTCTCGTCCATTCTAGTAGCAAAATGGATGCAAGTATACTTAAAGTATTTGTATATATGTATATATATATATACAAGGATATTAGATATATATTTCTTTACAGTATTTACACAATACCAACGAACGTAACATTTTCATATGTTTTGGATTCATACTCAAGCGGTATCATCAGCCATTGCAAAATGTGTGGAAGCATCATACTCATACTTAAATACAGATAATAAGGAATAGGTTGTGTTGAACCTATAGGACAGAACCATAAACCTCTCCGTGTGCCATCACGTATGTGATGGCTTAAAAAACTTGCCAGAACTATCCAAGAGTAATAACTGAGTTTTGGATAATTAAATACATTTGAGTAAAAATTCATTAAAAACCAGAGCACTATAGGAACCGTAGTACAGTGCAAAAATGGTCTTTTTTCCAAGTGTGTAGCATCCTATAAAAGAGTACAGAATTAAAAATAAAACAAATACTTACACAAGAAAGATTTTATAGTAAAGTATAGTAATCTAATGATATTATTTGCACAAAACACATATATTTTCAATTACTAGATACTTATCAAAATGATTTTCGAAATTTATCAAGGAACAATTTTTTTATCATTATTACTAATAACATTAATGCGTTGTCAGAACAAAGACGATGACATCACTTACATTTATCTTCCAGCTCCACGCTGCTATGAAATGATCTACGTCAATAAAAGACGACAAAAGAAAGCAACAAACAATACTCGGAAAGTATTGTGTGAGAGACTTTTTTGACAAGTTTAAAATAACTGCCCAAGTAAGGCCACCGACGATTGCATGAGTAATATTATCAAATATCGCGCGTGACACAGTACTCTTTCCATTCTTTAAACCTTGATCGCCAATAATTGAACAAATACTAATAGCAACAGTCAAAACCAATCTCATAAAAACTTCTTTTTTTCCAAAAATCATTACAACAGCCTTATAAAAAGTATTTAAAAACCTCTTTTTATTAATTCTTCTTCAGTTAATGGATACAGAACGAAGTATATGTACTCTATATATAAACTGATATAAACAAAGATCTGCCATTTTGGATTATCATACCATGATATACCGTGTTCAGGATCATAATATCTTATGTTAGAGTCTATTTCAGCTAAATTCCTAACCGACAGACACGATAAATATCGTATTAATCGTTTATACGAAATATTTGTGTAATTTTAATTAATCAATAGAACTTTGGTAAAACATAATATATTTTGGAATCATTCCAAGTTTGTTGCAGTACGTAAAAATTCAAAATGGTGACGGCCTTCAGTGAAGGCGGGAGACTATTTTGACTGTGCTGTTGTCAGTCGAAGTAAACTATCGTGACATTCGGAGTTTACTATAGAGTGATACAGAGGTTTCGTGAGGTTCGTGAAGAATTCCCGGTAATAACAGATCGAAGTAAAGGAAACGTTTCCTTTTGTTGCTACACGCTACATTTAAATCACATAATGGTAAGTAATTTTATCTCCCGATGAAAGCATTGAACATACGTTTTGTTTTGAAAATCGCATATGTGATATGGCTTTTGTTCCGATCGAGCTTCATTACTTATTTATGCGATCGTGTGATTCGACAAACACGTGCTACTAAACTTGCATTGCACTATTTGTTATTGTACGAATTTATAAATATTGTGATAAAATAGTTACAGAATTATAACCCGGCAAAAGATGTCGAATATGAAGGTAATATTTTTTTAACATGAAAAATTTTACGTTAATGAATGAAACAAATGAATGAATTTTAAAGATTTGTTCAGAATATCGTTAAAATGATTTTTTCAGTAATATTATCCTAATTTGTCTATTGCATGTCACATGTTTATTGAAATTTATGAAGATATAATTTATACATATAAATATATCTAAGTTCTACATTATTAAACATTTCAGTATTTTCCCATGTTTGTAATTTATATATGACTTTTTGTTTTAGCCTCCTGATTCTAAGAGAGAAGAGTTTCGAAAGTACCTCGAAAGAGCAGGTGTTATGGATGCACTTACAAAGGTACTTGTATCTTTGTATGAACAAACAGAGAAACCTGATGATGCTTTAGAGTATCCTTTTGTTGAAATTTAAGTATTAAACAAATGTAGTAGCAGAAATATTATTGGTTAAGCATGTTTTGGGTATGCCAAGTATTTTTCTTAATTGTGTAATAGTTATATTCGTCAAAATCTTGGAGGTATCACAGAAGTTGATATTGAAATGGACTTACTAAGGAAAGAACTGGACGAAACTAAAGCTAAGGTTACTGAGCTAAAGGCAAAACTAGTGAAGTATGAAGCAGATGACGATGCAGAATAATTAATCATAAAATTTTAAATTATAACACGAAAGTGGACCCTGTTGGAGACTGACTTTCGCTGGAAGTTAGACAATGTGCCTTACAATAGAAATACCAACCAACTTGAGGACACTTTAGGTCATAAGATAAATTAATTTCCATTTTGCAAATTCCATTAATCATAAGTCTATTTTTTTAATCATATTCACAAAAGTATAGCTGATACTTTTCATATTTGTTCTTTAACAAAATTAAATGTATCTACAAACGTACAACAGTTTGTAATCAAAATATAAAAAGTAGGATATGATGAAGTAGATATAATGGTTAAACTAATTTAACTTAGTTTTGTTTCATGTGATATTTCTATGATTAGTGTTATTACTTTTTTATTTTATACAAGTTGTGTATATTTTCTTATTCACAGAAGTATCAAACCTTAAGTTTGATATATAGATATAGTGAAGAGATCTCATTGCAAGTATGTGAAACAACATGTTAAGTTAGAATTCAGATGTATTTGTGGCAATATACATAAATATTGGTATATCTAACTTATAACCTAAAGATATTTGAATCCTTTATTCCATTGACATTTCCAGATAGCATTTTTTATTCACAGGTGTATTTCTTGACAATGTAAGTAACCTAAAGTAAAAAAAAAATATGACATTGCAAAAACATTACACACTAGAAACCAAGTATTATATTTTCAGGATTTTAGAATAATTACCTTTTGGGTCTTAGGCAATTGTTGTGTGCAAATTAAATTTTTAAAAGGAAATAGATTTCATGTTGGTTTGCTTGTAGCTGCTTGCCTGCGTTTCACTTCCCAATTATAAATACGTGCCATATTTACTTCTGTTGTTGTGAACTGATCCCTGACGAAGTCTAGATCATGTTCCACATATCCTAAATTTCTTTTTGCAGCTTCAATATTTTTCGTTAACATTTCTTGTGCATCATCCAAAGTGTATTCTAGCATAACATTTGCTCCTAACCACAAACACACTTTGTCAGTAGGTGGAATAACAGCTTTTGCATAAACTTGTTCAGATAGAAGAAACTGAGTTTCTAAATCTTTGCTGTTGTCTTTCTCTAGCTGTAGTTTTTTAATCATTTCCAATGATCTCTCTAGGTCTGGAATCTGTGCCTTCAACCGTCTCCTCTTATTAACCAAGTTGTATTCCATGAATTTATATTTTCCATGGTTCTCATCCAACATCTGGAGTACTTTATCTGCTGATTTATTGTCGGGTTTTGCCATAAATGCGTCGACATCGTCCTACGGTTAAAAAATTACGTATAGAATAACATTCACTTTACAGAGAATTTAAATATCATGGTGTCTATTTCTTTTGTTACCATATAAGGTGTGCATTGAGAAAAAAGTATATTCAACGTATTTTGAGATTTTAAATCCGAAATCTAAACTATCTTTTTCACAAAACATAACAATGGGTCGAAACATTACCAATAATTCTTTTTACTACATTTTTTTGATAGAATTTTTACTGGAAGCCATGAGGATTACTAAATCGTAAAAACATTCATTGTCACAACATGTAATTCAAATATACGAGTTTCTCGAATAACAATAATCCTATAATAAAATGTAATAAGAATTTTTCATCGTGATATTGTACTTACTACAAAATCGGCCTCCGGTATCCCGGCGTACGACTTTTTCTCTTTATCCAGCCCAACGTCGGCTTTATTGTCACCGTCTTCCATCTTGAATTATACTCATACAAGTTCTCATGATACGTGATCAGTTTCTATGATCGTTTTTATGGTTTTATGGAATTATCAATTTAGCAATAATTTGGTTTAACGTATATTTATATCGTTCGATGTGTATACATTGAAACTATAAGTTGGTTTAAAAACAAAAGTTAAATATAGTTTTTCGTTGCAATTTTTCGTTAAATACGTGTTGTAAGACCGGAGGTAGTACCCTCTGGCGGTGAATTCAAGTCATAAGTTTTTATCTATATATTATCAATTCTATGATTGTTAACTAAACATTCAACACTATTCGATTCAAATAAAAAAGTAAATGTACAATAAAAATAATTAAAAAATTACGTTCATGAAAAATGAACGTCTATGAAAAATAATAGTGTATGAATTTCTTATTGCGATTGTAAAACTGGATTTTGTTGTTTTTTTTTAAATAAATGCACTGAAAACCGTACCAATAAATTACAGCATATTCCAACTTACATTGTTCAGTAATATGTACAGATTTATACATCTGTAAGTATAGAAATTTTAAATATACTTCTAAGTAATTAACGTATAATATATACGTGTAACTTTTAATGAAGTGTGAGACGAACAATATAATCGAGTCGGAATTAATTTCTGATGAAGATAACTATTATCGAGGAGTATTAAAAACTACATAGGATTGGTCGAGCTGAACTTTGTTCTTCGAATACTTGCACGTTTTATTAATTATGAATAATTATTTTTATCGTAAACGCATATATGTTTTCATAGCGTACAAGAATTGCATAAGTTGGCAACGTGAAACAAAATCATATAGATATCAAATCGCATATAATTATTTCAAAGGTCATTGTAACACAAAACACCTTCAATAATTCTCTTCTTGCGTCGATTAATTACAGAAGTTATGTTTGTACATACTGCATATAAATGTTTATGTATGTATAGACAACACAGGGTTGCGTATTGAAAACACTTAAAATACTTCCACGAACCACGAATAGCTTTTTCCTATTAAGATGAACATTCTCACGAAGAAAAACTTATTATAGAAAACATTGTTCCGCTGTTTTTGTTCATGTTCCAGCGAATATATTTTAAATTTTGGAATACTCTGTGTGTTAAACAATATTTTTCTGAAGGATATAAGAGACAACGGCAAATGTATATAGAAGTGCACCCAAGTATTAAATAAATATTACTAAATAATGCAATAAATGTTGTTTAATTCAGCACAACCGTAATACCTGCAAATCGACTACTTCAAAAAACCTGTTCAGATTGTTTTAGAAAATATAAGCTGTTGCGAAATGGGAGCCTGTTTCTACATTTCTCTGAAATGTAAAATTATCCTTCTTTTTCTAATCATTCATTCATCCATCCTTTCTAACGTACGGTTCAATCTAAATTACCCATCCACCCGCACCCCGCATAGCCGAGCACCGTACACAGACGGACAAACCGACATTACATTTACGATTGACGCGGGGCGCATTCCTCCTCTTTGATACACTTTATTGGCCTAATAGAGCCGAATTGTTGCCGTATCGTGTAAAGCAGGGTAAGCCCTTGTACTATCCGTCTAGACGTCGTATACAAAAGATCCTCTCCTTTTGTCAAACAATTACGTTGTATGCAAAACAAACGACGAATCACGAGCACGTGTTAATTGGACACTGTTCGTTGCACACTACGAAACATCGTTTTTCTAATTAGGCCACAAATCTGTCCGTATGTGTAACAATATAATACAATCGTAGTTTCAAAATCTTTGCCCCTTTTCATTCATTTCGTCTCGTTGATCAAATTTCTTATATTTGTAAAGTCTAAAATATATTACTGAAAATATATATTCTGAATGTTTTCGATTAAAGGGATGTGTAATAAATAGAAACAGTTATATTACATGCACTTTTCAGGCCCAATATTAACTTAACTCTAATCTTTTTTCTGCGCAGAAGGTAACATTTTTATTTTTATTTTTATTTCAAACAAATTGACCCGCAATGTCTTATATTTTCACGCACACTAATATCACGATAAATAAATATCTGTTTTCATGGAGTTTCTCAGACTTGAATCACCTGTTTCTGTTGATCTGTTTTCCTTTCTGATCGTCTGTGTTCGATAGATGAACCAGTAGACAGGTTAATAACTCCTTAATGTACTCGCTGATTTAATTGCAGCACGATAATCACCAGAGCCTGGTCTGCTCGTCACGTCGAGCTGAACTGGCTCTAATCGCGGCGCGAAATAGACCCCGGTCCGCGTACAGACGAAGAATAAACGTAAACTTTCTCGTTCAGCACGAGCGTAGAATTAGCCCGGCTAGGACAGATTAAGGATGTAACGTTTGTTGTAGGCGCATAGATCACGATGATGACCCGTAACGAGTACGTGTCGAGCGACAGGGTGATCATATGGGTACGGGGTACACCAAACAGGAGCGATCCGAGTGAGCGAGTGACTGAGTGAGTTGGAGGTCGGAGGAGTATATTGGCCATTTCCGCAGGAAGCCCTAGGTAACCTGTAACCACCATTGAGGTTGGAACTAACGTGCCACAGATCGCTGTCGTTTCATAACAAGCCGTTCTGAATTCGCCTACCCGTAATCGCGACACCGTTAATCGATTGATCTTCGTTTTTCTGCGCGGAGGCGTTACCATCCATCCTTGCGACTTGAGAATGCTAACTACGGTGCATGAAAACTCAAGTGAGTCTGATGAAATTTCTTCTGTTAAAGGAAGTCTACGGATGGCAACGAATGTTTTTCAAAAAGAAATTTAATCTAAAGTACAAAAATAAAAACTAAGACCTGTGTATTAGCTACTGGTGCCTGAACTGTGGTTATAAAAATTGACATTAAAAATTAAACAATTTCGAGTTACTCGTACCACTGCAACGTAACGGGATTCCATCAGGTTCAAGAATTTACGCACCTTTATATTCCCTTTAAAACGCAAGACTGGATTATCGCACTCGTTCGTGCCAGATACGTGACGTATCAACTTGAAGAATTCCAACGACTCCTCGAACTGGATAGACGAAGAAGGAGTAGCGTTTACGTCTGTGGTGTTTCGTGCGACTGGAGCGAGTTCAGGGTGGAGTGAAATTTTATTTTCAAATTGCACGATATGTTTACGTCGTTATCGGATGTTCATCGACGAGCCTCACTTCATACGCATGATGGATGGAACTAAAGGTGTGTATCGAAGAGAAGACCGGTGAACGGGAATGGTAAACCGACGTGTTCCCCTTCGATCCAATAGATATGCGTCCCGTCGAAGAATGGGATTTTTCGTTTGGGTCATCGGGAAGAATGAGACGAAGCGTGGCACCGCGACTTGACAATGGCACCACAAATAATAGCGACCGCCTCTTGTCCCACCGCAGATTCAATCTGTCGAAATGAGTCATCGTGTCTTGACTTCGTTGCGGTTTAAAAGAATCAACGAGTAGTACTATCGTACGAAACGAACGAACGTTCTTGTTCGTTGACGAATATATAGCGTGAAGTAATTAACGACAAGCAAAAAATTCAGGTATTTCTTTCCAAGATGAAGGAACCTGTTTCGAAGTTGACATTGGAACCATCCTCTCTTTTGGGCGCACTGTCAACAAGGCTACGCGCCTGGTTCCTTGGTTGTGTCAAATTGACGGGTGTGTACAGAAATTTTTAGAGACGATGCGTTCTTCCCCAGGAACGTCAATATAGGAGGTATTTGTTCGAAGCCTCAGCTTCGAATTTGCTTTGTACCACCCGACCGCGATGCGCGGCTCAAGCCTAACGCGAGAGAAGAGGGTAGTTGACTTAACGAAGTGATCTTCAGTCGAGGTGTAATTTAAATTCACTTCGCCGTTTGCACGTTTCACGCTTATTACTCCTTTTTGTACATATAGAAATTTGAGAAATTGTTTGGTATTAACCCTCATTTATTTGGTATTAATCTACCATCTATTTTCGATATTATTCTAATGAGACAAAAAATCTTGTTCTGAGGAGTGAAGGAAGAATTAAACTTGATTAAAACATTATTCGTATCTATGTAGTATAGTTCGCCATTAGAGACCAGAATGGCCATATATCGACCTTCAATTGCAAATGGTTAATTTTCTCAAAAGCTCGTCGTTGAATTGCATATTTTTCAAAAACGTATCTATCACTTACAAGTACAATTCGATATTGGAGATTAAAATGGCCGTATATCGACTTTCAACGGCGAAGGGCTAAACGTCTCCAAAGCTCATCGTTGAATTGCACATATTTCAAAAAAGTATCTATCACTTTCAAGTATAATTCGACATGGTTGACTAATATGGCCGTATATCGACTTTCAACGGCGAAGGGCTAAATTTCTCAAAAGCTCGTCGTTGAATTGCACTTTTTTCAAAAAGGTATCGACTACTTTCGAGTCTGTATTTGCTTTGTTGTACGATTTATACCGGTTCCAACGACACCGGTAGCATGGACGGTCGATTCGTACGGCACGTGCGAATGTATGAATGAAAGTTTACGAGGATAGTAAGAACAGGTCAATCTGCCAATTGACCATCGGTCAGGCGGACCTGGTTGGGCAGAGAAAGGTTCGGATCGTTCCTCCTCCCCTTCTGTCCTGTCTTGGGGCGTCTCGTAGCGCGAACGAGGCTCACGTGCACGCTTCCAGCCGGAGTACCTACCACCACCGTAGGGAATTGGTCAACCAGAGTGCAACAGATAAGGGTGCCCCGTGGTGGGGGATAGTTGACTCTCTAGTGGCTATTCGGAGTCAGTTGCTCTTATGCTCGCCAGACATTAACAACAACGTCACGCCGGACTTTTGCTGCGTCGAGCCCTCGTGACTCGAACGTGTCACAGGTGATTCGAGGGAATTTCGAATTTCTTTTCTTTCCTGTTTCATTAACTCACCCTGTTGCGGAGGAAGCACTCGGTGAACCGTTTGGTGACTAACAGAAATGAAATTTAAACAAAAAATAGTGTTAGACTGGGAATCTTTGCGACATAATCTATTGGAAACTCTCGTTCGTGGATTATTTTAGTGACAATCAGGTGAACAAGCGGCAAACGTGTTAGTGTACACCATTTTATCTCGGCACGATGAGTTTGAAGCTGTTACACGATCAGGACGCAAAATCGTCAAGATTCATCGGATGCTCGTAATTTTGGGGAACAACGCACATGGATGATAATTAGTACAAAATCGATTAGACTGGATGGAAGATATAAGAAACACCTCGGAGAAAGGTGTTTTATACATGTTCGTTTACAAAGATCCTTTCGAGGATTCTCGAAGTATCTTCTTGTGATGCTCGACGGAAGAAGTCAATCTAGTCGTCTGACCGTTTATGTGATCGTTTAGTGCGTGATTTTGCGAGTGACTGTGCGATCTAAGCAGCCGTTTGCTTCTTGCGACGGATAGCAACGAGAAAACGAGTGTCACGAATATCATTGAGCTCGAACGGATCGATGTGCGGGAATGTGGAAGAAAGAAGTTTCGTCTGTGCATTGTATTCTATCGTAAAGTCGCGGCGGTTGACAGGATCGAGAGAACAATGACGATCGACAGCTAGATACTGTTCGCAAGCGTTCCGTGGAGGGTGATCGAGGGCTGGTTCCAACGGGGGGGTTGTGGGGATATTATGTTAGCAACGGGATTATGTGTGTTTCTGAAGGTGTTGGCGTTGGCGGGAAGCGTCTCGGCGCTTCTGCCAGAAGACTTCGAAGAACGGGCTGCTCCTGCCAATCTGCAAGAGGAATGCGCCTCGAAATGCCCCGATCTCGACTTGAATCAGGTAACTTTTCTTTTTACAAAGGATGCAATCGAAAGTCTCAGTTAAATCGAACGTAAATAGAAAAGTTACGTTTAAATGGCACCAAAATGTAGATAATACCATTTTCTAGATTCCAAATGATCACCTTTCACTCTCTATCCATAGTTCCCTTTTTGTGATTGCTTTTAAAAACAGATAATTTCATGTTTCGAGCACATGAAATACATACTTTTAGCTCGAAAAAATAATACCTCGCAAACTGAAGTAAACAACAGTATATTGATTTCGGTTAACAGGGTGACAGGTTATATAGGGAAGTCAGATATTTCATAATAAGCCAGATAACACGAGATCTCGTCTTATGCTAAACAGATCCAGAAGTCTGAGGTATTTTTCCTGTTATCGGTATCGTTTTCGTGGTCTTTATCGTTCCTCGCGATTGCTCTCGCGGTATTATTATATATACTCGTGTTATGAAAGTGTCAATAGATAAAAGTCACCGAGAGATGATTGCGTAGCCAGCAAATTCAAAAACAAAAAAGAAAAAAAGAAACCGTCCCAACGACGACGCGAACGGGTCGCTAAATTGCCCGTGAAATGCGCGGTGCCATTTTTACCGTTCGCGTGTTGTCCCTCGTGCACGCCATCGGCGTAGCCGCGCTTTGTTTACAGCAATAAATAATCACGGATTACGCCGGGGATAATTTATTTATCGCCGCAATTCCCTTGCTCCCGGTCAAATGATTTTAGTAACGAAAACGATCGGCGAATATTGACGATGATCGCGCGTGCGCATTCGTTCGATAGCCTTTTTCGCAAAGGATATCTCCCCTCCCTGATTACTTTCGTTTGTTGTTTCAATTTATGGCCCGACTATCTTCCGTTTCCATTTGTCGGTCTGGTGTGACGACGTGTAATACCACATTTTTTTTTGTGATCGAATCGGACCACGATGCTTCTTTTTATCCGAGGGATGATGTAACGATTCGTGTACTACGCGTAAAGAAGCAAAAAATGTCACGGATTCGCTCGGTTCGCGGAGAGAGAAGCGTGTTCCACGGGGCGCACGAGAGGCGAGCGGTAACACAAAAATGGCTCTGGCACGAAGGAC
>NW_015373890.1:1241388-1400720 GCF_001272555.1 Dufourea novaeangliae | reverse complement strand
ACACGACGGCGCATCATCGCAGTCCATAAGCATGGTGCTCGAGGATGGAACGAGGAGCTGTAACGGATACAGGAGGCTCTCTAATCATTTCTTTTCTTTTTTCTACGTGTTTTCCTTGCTGCTTTTAATCGTTTTCGCTCGACACAAAACTGCAATCCTTTGTTGCGCCTTGTTAAACGTGTATTTAAGTTCATCGGAATTAGTCGGCTCTTGATAGATGTCGCTCGGAATCGTTTCAAAGGATCGTTTAAATGTTCGCGCAATGCTTTCGCCCGCTTTTTTTGTTTTCTTTTTGCTCGTTCCTCGGCTCTCACGAACGGTGAATGAGGAGGAATGAAAGGATGCATCAGGAGAGATGAACGGAACAAAAGGGCGGTCTTGCCGAAATGATTAAACAGGATCCTTTCGTGGACAGTTAAATTGATAATTGGTGGCAATTTCGTTCACGCCAATTGCCGAACACACTGATTACGAGGTTCCTTGTGTCGCCGGTTTGTTCGCACGCCGCGATGGTATTGTTACGTCGATGGTATTCTTGGACTTCCATGATGATTATAAAAGAAGAAGAGAAAAAAAAAAATACGAACGAAATGAATCATTTCAATTTCGACCAGGGGAACAGGCTTTATCGGTTGATTATTAGACAGAGAGGGTTCTCCTAGATGCATTTCAATTATCCCAGGGTCAGATAAAGGAATCGGTTCGGGAATCAACGTTTTGCCCTCTTATCTTCCCTTGAATAACCTTTCTACATTTCGAGTTCCCGTTTTTTCGCTCCATAATTTCGAAATTCCGAAGCTGACAAAAAAAATCTGTCGAAGACGGTTATTGTAAACAGCTCCAAGATAAGGTGCACACGAAGTGGGGAAACATGCGAGATGAAAAAGCACGGGGGGCGGGAACAATTTATTATAATGCGTCGCCGAATGAAAATTCGTGTTTACGGCGCACAAGCGGCGCCCGTGTTATTTACTATACACGAGTGGCAGCAGTAGAAGTAATGTCTCGTTATCGTATCTCGAGGTGATGCCTAGGATGACCTTACTTATGCTTGCATAATCGCGATCGTAAGCTTTCCAAACTCCGATCCGGTGGCTGGCACTCAGGATTTCGACCCTGGCGATAATTCGTCGTACTTTGGCACAGAAACGATCCAACGTGCTCGCTCGATAATTCGTTATTGTTTTTAATTTTGTCAGAATGAAAACGAAAAAGGGGACGACGAGACACGATTGTTGCAAGCGTACCAATTAGCTCTTTACACCGCCTAACGTTTCCGCAGTTAACGGAGGCTGAAATTCCGCAATTTCGCGACTGGCCGTGTTGAGTTTTTCCACTTTAATTGAAAAATAATTACTTAAACGGCCCGTGTAATGGATCACCGCCCACGCGTTAACCTACATACGATTTCGTCCGTTCGCGAACGCGACCTGGCTGCGCGTTGTAATTCGAAATTTTGAAAATTAAACTCTTTATAACATGCTCTGTACGCTCTACCGATATCCTTCTGTAAGTAGGAAGTGACTCGACTGAAAATTGATCCTTTTAATATTTAGTGAATATTATAAATCTCAGAACAATCTATCTTTTGTTTATTTCGAGGGGAATATGAATCTTTTGTTGGTGATGATTGTTTTCACAGTAAAGATGCTTTTGTCCAGCGATTCGAAGAATTAGAATCTTCGAATTGAAAGATTCTAAATGGTCTTCCTAAGGGATAAATAACAAGCAAACGATCAGGGGACCGAGATTGCAGGGCCCGTTGTGTGAGGATGTAATTCACACACCTGGAGGGATGCGAATCTGGCGGACGAACCACCGAGAATTCCGACTCGTTGGCCACGAGAAACTACGTAGAATCCGCAGGATCGTTCGACGTGCAATATTATATGTGTAACCGTACACAATGAACTTCCTGCCGGCCACATCCTCTCACCTACAACAGGCTGGCCTCGTGACTTCGTACGGGTTCACCTCGAACTGCATCGATAATCGTGCGAAATTCAACGGCGGACCGGGGAAACACCGTCAGATCTGACACACTTTAAATTCTATTTCGCATCATTGCGATCTGTGCCTAAGAATAGGGAATCGAATGAAAGAAAAGAAAATGAAAATAGAATTTCAGAATAATCGTAGGAAAATGACGAGCAATTATACGCTCGCGTGAAACGAACGCCGCTCACCCCGGGTAGAATTGGATAATCGGGATCGTTACGTGATAACCACCATTAATTTTAGTTACCAAACGATACGTTATCTCGACGAAAACGAAATCGCGAATGTATATCGCGTAAACGGGGACAGAGCCATTAAACAGTTTTCAGTCGCTCAAGGGGTCATGTCAGTAAGCCAGAAAAAGCGATCTTTGGTAATTTTTTGTTTGAAAAATTAATGGACTTCTTTTACAACGAATATTTTATTCAAAAATGTATATACATATTGTCCAACTTATTGTAGTTTTTGTTGTTTCGAAATATTAAAAAATGAACGAATAACAGACACTCTCTCGGAAGTTGTTCTTTTTAAAGATGGTGAACGACAGGTTCTTCGTTTCTAATGAAAACTCTTCTTTTAATTCACGAATTACGAAAAGTTTAAGCATCGAGAAATTCTATTTTTGCGTTAAACGGCTGCCATTTTTTTCCACGATCAATTTTTTGTAATAACCCTTCGTTCCCCTACTAAATAAAATCATATATTGGCAGAATCTTTTTGAATTTTTAATTTCAAATGATCCAGCTCCGAAAAATTGTTCTCACTGAAAAGCGTCTTTAAAAAAATACTAAAACAGCTTCCAGGAGAGTGGCTGTTACTCGTCCATTTTTTAATATTTTGATACCAAAAAAGTACCTAAGTTGTACAGTATATGCATTTTTGAATAAAATATTAGTTGTAAAACCAGTCCACTAGTTTTTTCAAAAAAAATTCCCAACAATTGTTTCTTCTTGGCTAGCTAACTAGGCATGACCCTTTAAATTAGGACTGGATCGATTAAAATTCAGATTAATCGCGCCAGAGGGCAAAAAGAGCGAGAGAGAGAGAGAGAGCAGAAATAGATTTCAGAGACGAACGATGATTGATGGCGCCTCGTGATACCGGATTGAATGAATCGCGAGGGGAACCGATAATTCTGCCCCCGGGTTAATAGAAAAATGCGCGTTATCTTGGATTTTAGTAGTGTCGAATCTATCCTATGAAGTGAAACCGACGTGAATGAGATGTGTCACACTCTGACGCGCTAGAAACCGCGGGGAGAATCTTTCGATATTTTCTATAAGGGTGAAGTTATCCCCGGGGGAATCTTGAAATCGGTGGAAACCCTTCGCTTATTTTAAAGTTCAATTCGACCCTCACGCTCGAAAGTGTCTGGTCGAGTGCGCGTATACGGGCGAGGCCCACATCTATTAAGATTTCATGGAATTGAGAGAATTCCGTTATGAAAAGCCTTGGGGAAACGGGTGACTTTTCTCTCACGATCAATAATTTCACGGTCCATTATACGCGGACAGGAGGAACTTGGTGGATCGATTTGTCAGAGTTTCGACATGTTTTTTATGACCGTTGAAAATCGGCGATAAAGGGTATCGTGAGTTGCACCTCGAACGGGTGCGATTCGTCGAGGAAACGTTGACGATTCCTCAGGGCTTGGATCGCAAACAAATCCTGGGAACCAGAGTTTCGGCGCCTTTACATGACGTCAGATCAATTAAAACGCACGCACGTTTTTTTCAGCACATAAAGGGCACCGAGCAATGGTGTACCAGCAGTTTGAAGTTCGTAACGAGTGGCAGCTGATGGCGGCTGTTTTTAATTTAACCCGTGGTCTCGAAGGTAATGAACGAAATTAATTGGCGACAGTGTGCCCCGAGAGCGTTTAGACAGCCTTGACGAGAGCCTCGTTCGCCGTTACGTTCGGCGTAACGTAAAAAGCCTTCCGAGAACCGATAGAAACGTGGAACAGCCCCCCTCATTAAACTTCAATCGAATCATAACGTTCAAACTGGTAATCACTGGACGCTGAATCTTCGTTCATAAGTGCTTGTGATACACGACGAATTCTGTACTTTAACGAAGATTAACACTTCTATTTCCAAATTATTTATATATTATCACAGAAATATTTTGTCACTTTTATCACAGTTGTATAGAATAATTCCCATTATACTGTTATTGTACATAATAAAACCCAATTTTTTTTTACATCTGTTCAATAAACACTCTTGAAATATTTGAAAGAAATTAATGTTTTGTAAGTTTGTATTGCGTTTGTGACAATTTAATGTTCAACCCTTGAATTTCATGAAATGAAAGAGGAAAAGGACCAATAATGTCTCATTTTACTTAGCTTTTAAATACACATTCAAATTCGTACCATACCATCTATACAAGGCTGGAAGAAATTGTTATACATATACTCACAGACATGAAAAAACACATGATACTAATATTTTATTTCGTAATTTACAATACCTAGCCATATGACAACAGTGGGAACGAAAGGGTTAACAGCTTTCTCGTTTTATTTTTGGTATATATGAAAACTGACTGAATCCACGGATTCTATTAGTCTGTGCTTAACAAAACAATTCATGAAAATAGGAATTCGCATAAAGATCTACAATTGAGTAGTCACTTATTAGTGTAATCGAGTCGGTTTCAGACGACCGTCCTCGATGAGTACCTGCCGATTACGCAACACTCAAGACGTAGAAACGCTTTTCCACCGTTGAACACCTGAGTGGAAAATGCTCGAGGCATAGAAACGTTTTTCCATCGTTGAACACCCAAATGAAAAACGCTACAGACGTGGAAACGCTTTTCCATCGTTGAACATCCGAATGGAAAAAGCTAGGACGTGGAAACCATTTTCACATTAGAATGAAAAACGCTTCCTGTTCCCCAGACTAACGAATGCAAATAGAGCTAGGCAGGGTGATGTGTATCCTTTTAATTAATTCCGTAACGCGAGAATAATTGACGCAGCTCGCGGATGAACGCGAGATGCTTTGGCCGCGATGAAACGTCGCGTCGCGCTTTAAACGGTCGTCGAGAAACGGGCGGGAGACACCGTTAAGGTGTTTGTCAAAGACAAACCTCAGACTTCAAAGGTAGATGTTCCATCCCAGTGGACACCGTCCGGTGTACATTCAACACCGTGCGATCCGTGGCTCGTTCAAAACCGCACGGGACGAACCTGACACCCTTTGCCTTCAACTTGAACCGTGGTTGGATACGAAAGCTTTGAGGGTGTCAAAGGCCCTTGAACTGAATTATTTTTTAATAGATCTATGTGAATTGTCCACCCTTTCTCGATTAAGATATTTCTATACGTGTTGCATTTCAAAATTATTAAACCATCTAAAGCTTCCACATAAATAAAACTAAAATTAACAAAATAGGTTGGGTATTCGACTTCAAACTAACAAGATACAACATGTATATCAGTCTCATAATTTTGAAATAACGATTTAAGGGTCTGGTCGTTAAAGGGTTAATGGAGGAAACATTAGGAGCCCTCGGTTGACGATGGTTTGGTAGCGCTATTGCCTTCACAGTATTTATTAACCCATTAAGGAGGAATGTTCCATTAACGCAACATTTCATTTGCAATGTTTTTCACACAATTTAAATAATCGAATTGTGTTTTCAACATTGTTGTATAGGAATTCTAGGGATTTGGTTAACAATTTATTTCGTCAATATTTCTTCTTCCACATAGGTACATAACTTTCTAAAGAATAAAAACCTCATGTGTAAAAATCTTAGTGATTCATTGCTTGGTCTTTAATGGGTTAACATTATTTATAAACTTCATACGCTTAACTATAAATTACGTAACTGGAAGATTGCAGTTCCAATTGATTTATAATAAACGAACGAAAAGTTTCCACAGGACCGTTCTATGTAATATAATACCCAACTCTGACTCGTCCAAGATATTGCTTGCATCAGGAATTTGAGAATCGAAAAATCGATCGAAAAGTACAATTGAATACAATAGAATACCTAGAACTGGCGTCTGGGCGTGATAAAAGCGCGGTAAAACCTTGGTGACGAAAAAAATCCATCGTTGCGCGTTTTATGTCGGCGGGAATACAGTGGCCGGTCATTAGGCCCAATCATAAACGTCACAGCGCACTGGAGGCGAGGCGCGCAACAGTTGGTGAACGCTTTCGAGCGTGGCGAAGACGTTGAACATGACGGAAGGACGTGCAGAAGGCCGGGCACGTTGGACGATTACCTTAGATCGGATAAACCGGCTCTTTACCGGCTGATTTCCGTCTTGGGAACGTTCGAACAACATCGGGGGGCTCTTCTTTTAGCGGTACCGGAAACAGGGGCTGTTAGAATGAAACAGAGTGACTGTCTAAAATCGACTAACACGATAATAATCATGTTTCGGAAGTCTATAAACGTAACCACAGGATCTAGGAACGTGATGGTAGAAACGATAATTGGTACCAGACACGTAAAAAAAAAAACTGAGAAGAAAAGATCGACGTAGATTTATTCCGTTTTGAAAAAAGGAATTACTACTGGGGATGTTATAGCATAGAGAGCTGCTGCTATCACAGGAGTTATATAGGGACAAAACGATACCGTCGACTAACATCTACTTAGTATCGCATAAAAAATATCGATACCTACTTGTATCGAAAAAGAAGGAATACAATGTTCTTTTTGATACGAGTACTTTTTTTCGGTACCGAGTGTATATTGCAACAGACAGTATCGATACTAAAAATAATCGGTATCGAAACGAAAGTATCGATTATTTACTTGTATTTTCTAGGATCGTTTCACCCTTAGTGGTATACATTTATTCGTTTCACGTGGTCTGACTGGTAGCTTGTACGGTTTGATTAATCGGGTGCAAAGTTAAACGAGCATCGTGTCGGAAAGCCAAGGAATGCTCACGACGTGGCCGCGACCAGCGATGGCAAGAACAGAGAGAGTGAGAAAAAAAAAAACGAACCTATCGTAAAATTGATGCATTCAGGCTGAGAGAGGCGATAGTCGCGGAAAACATTGGACCGTCTCTCTGCAGTCTTCGTTATCGGGAAGGGGGACTATACTCATCATTCGTGATAGATTCTGTTGTTCGCGGGGAAACAGTTAGCAGGCGTTCACGTTTTTGTCGTGTTAACGTGAAATTCCAACTATTACACAGCGAAATAGGAATTTATCCCTCCGACACCACATTAAATAACATTTTATCTGGCTAGCATGACGGTTTCCTTACATTATGATAAAAAATTAATTATAGAATGATAGATATTATTATAGAATTTCGAAGGAAATTTTATCCTAAATAATATGTTGCGAGTCCAATTTACTTTTATTATCTTAGAGTTCTTAATCGTCAAACAATTCAAAACACGAATTATTGAGGCGATTTACGGAGGGTAAATTCAGGAAAGACGTCATACTTGTAATATTTTAAATTAGATTTTCAAATTGCAGCCACTTTTAAAATTGTTAACATTTCAAGCTAAGTCCGGCACCTAATTTAAGAATCTTTGTAGATATTTTTATTTCAAATAAACAGAACAACCAAAATTATGGTAACCAATCGAGCAATTTTTTTCGAGGTAGTCGTCTTTCATGGGCTGCAGCGCCATCTTTATTTCATATTTTTAACTAAACAAAGTTTTTATTTATAGTTTAAGATAAAAAAGTACTTCGTGGGTTTTAATCGTTTACCCGTGGAAATTCCAATTTTCATGATAAAATAATACTTCTTCTTGAATGTATCGACATATGGCAAACAATTATTTAATCTCACTAACTGTTTACAACGATGACTCCCTTAGATACTGCTGCGTTTCACTATGTATTATTCGAATAAAATTATGCCCAACTCTTGTCGTTACTAGTGAACGTATATTCACCAGCGTGTACGGTGTACAGAGAGAAAAAAAAATGTGCTTCGAACGACGGTTACGGTACGCGTGATGCGCCAAGGGGCCGCAGAAAATAAATTGAATCGCTTGCCAAGCTTTAAAAGATAGTAAATTGTTTCATCCGGTTCAATTGACACCCCCCACCGGTGTGTGTGTGTGTGGGTACTACCTAGCCTGTCGCGAATGAATCGCCGAATAATCTGCTGCGAGTTTTTTTTCTGGGTATTATCGTGAACGGGATAAACACGCGGTCGTTATACCATTTGCACCTGTACGTTACACACGGCTTCCGGTACACAGGTGCCTCCGCGTCCGGCTTTTAATGGAAACGAAACGGCGAATCGTTAAAACCGTGAACAGGGAGGTGAACGAGCGAGAAGTCGGGCTAGAAGGTGGAGATAGGATAGGGTTAGGTACCGAACAATTCGCTGAACGATAACTAGGGTGTGAAACGAACCGTGGGGCTGCATGGGAATTTTCGGGAGTCGGCCAGTTTCTATGCACATTCAATTATTCGTTCATGTTTATTCAAGAAGTTTCGACTGTCAGCTGTCCCCTCATGAATTTAAATACTATAGACGCGACTGTCCCGTATGATAGATCGAAATCCACGAACAGCGAGGAAATATTGCGCGTGATTCCTTGCGAATTTTTGTCGCTGTTGAAATAAATTATACTGTAGCTAACTATTTTCCATAGGATGCAAAACTAAGGTTGCTATACATACCCACGGTGCACAATGGTCTAGAACCGAGATTTAGCAGCTCAAGTGGACGAAAAGGAAGTTCTTTCATCTTTCAGGAAGCTTGCATCAATTTGTTTGGTGCATTTTCTTATTAAACCGTTTTGTGCCATCAATTTCCACAAAAAAAAATATAGAAAACGAAAAACCCTGAAAATTCAGACATTCATAAAGATATTGCGAACGGTGTTAGTGAATGATATTATCAAAGGGGATCCCTAAAATTACGATTAAAAGTAAAACTTAAAATTCTATTTAAAGAAAAATTACAAGTTTCAAAATATTTGATTGCTTGAATCCTGTGAACTGCTAAATTTTAATTCTGATATATGGTTCTTATCTTAACAAGGGTTTGGCCACCACTAATATACACTCTTGTTCTATCTGTTACAGAATCGAACAGACGACTCGAGCTCGGAAGTGGGATGCGGTGTGCGATGCAAGATCGATCAGGTAAGGCACCGCGAGGATCTATTAACCCTTTGCGGTCCTATGATGAGACTGCTCGACATTTACTTTTAGTGCAATCATTATGTACTCAAGTAGTCTCTGTTATATTTCGTAAAATTCTCCCTACATCGTGCTTAAATCCTATCTCAATATTTTTGAAATTTTGTGGATATGCAGTAAATAATCGATGATAAACTCACTGTCAGTGCCTTCGAACACTCATCGAGGATTTACTGTATTATCGAATCAACGTATTAAAATGTAATTAAACTGCATGACATTTATGCAAGGCTCAAAGAACGCACCAAGAATACTTTGGACCGCAATGGGTTACCCAGTCTCAGTCTTTGCTAATAAGGAATATGGACACTTAACAATTCTATAACACATGTGATCTAAACCTAAAAGCTCTCCGTTCAAGAAAGGACCACGCTACCTAATTTAAAAAATTCTTTATACTCCACCATACGGTTTTCCGGATCTACTGTCAATTTGCACAAATTACGAATATATTTATTGTCGAAGTAGAAGGATACTTCGTCTAGCTTCGGAACGTTTCAACCATTAACAAGAAGAGACATCCGGGGGCCGGGTGACTTAGGACGAGGATAATTCTCGGAGCCGGGTTGCAGCGCGAATTTAAAGCAAAACGTTCCGTCGGGGAGCAGCATCGTCGAACGTTTATTAACGTACGCGAACGTCGGAGACGAAAATAAAGGGATGCCGGTCCCCTGGCACAATGAAAGTACTTCCGCTGCCGTCCCCCCCCCCCGGGGGGGGGCTGTTCACTGGCTCGCTAGTAGAGTCGGTAAACGGCAAATAAAAACAAAGTCAGGTCCTCTGTCTCCCTTTTTTTTTATCTCACTCTCTCTCTCTCTCTAGCTTTCTCTCTATTGGGGCGTATGTCCGTAGGTACACCCAATGAATGGATGAACGTGTATACGTATTACGCGTACGAATGAAAGAATGGCCAGGCTCGTACGGCTTCGTGACTTTAAATTGGATCGCGTACAAGTGCGGCCTATGGCGGATGTCGCCAAATTGCCGTGTGACTCCGGATTCGCTCTCTCCAGTTTGCCTCTACACACACTCTCTTTCTCGTTATCTCTGTCTCTGTCTCGCCTTTGGCTCCGTTCCGGAAGTCCGGACGAAAAACCGGGGAAATCGTCCGGTTCACAGGCTCCCACCGTTTCTGCGACCACGTGTACCGTGTGTATACTCGGGGCTCTTGATACCCGGGTACTCGATTAACCTGGTTTCGCGGTTACCCGGGTTCTCGCGGGTAGTATGGTTACGGGTAGGGTTGAATCGATACCGCCCAGGTATCGATAATTTTACTTATTGCTAGTATTGTTGAAGGTTCGATACTTACTTGTATCGAATTATATTTCCCTGACCTTGATACCCGACACAAAAGTTGTTGATACCTTGACAGAAAATAAAATACAATACTATACTTTATATAGTTATTTAATTCATTTAATTCATTTCAGGTTGTAATTCATCCCGTTTTTCTATCTCTAATAGTTTCCGCGATATTCGACTGTATACAGTTCCCACCCCTAACTTGGAGGGCTGTTTTCACCTCTTTAACGTGGATAAGAGCAGCTAAACAAATACGTGTCAAATGTTTTTATGAGAACTACAATCTCACAGAGTTGCAACAAAATCGGCGATTGTTATTATGTAAATTATTTCAGCATGCAACAAAAAATAGAAATTACAAATATTGTGTTTCATAAAGTATTGTGTAACAAAAATGTAATATAAAAAAGGCCCAAAATATTTCCACTTGAATAAGTAGGTGAAACATATGTTATCAAACTGTTTTACTCTACTGTTAAATAAAATTAACGCAATTGAATGCGTTAAACGGTGAATTGTTTTTCGTCGATTACCCGTGTCATACAAGTATCGGGTATCCATAACCGTCTTATCAGTAGTGAGGATTATATCCGAATACTCAATGCCGAGGAGTCTTCGAACACTCATCGAGAATTCCCTGTATTATTCGAATAAAATTGTACTCAACTCTTCTTGTTCCATTTTCTGTTATCCAATTCCACGGTGCTTTTAATCAGGAAGCAATTGACACGACCGTTTAAAATCCAGTTAAACGTGAAAAGTAGCCGTTTAACAAAACAAAACTCCCGTAGAGTCGTCGGATCGACAGAGGAAGGCAATTAGGGTTGCCGATTAGCAAAAAGTGGAGCATCTTCCTCTTAAATCGTGTCGCCTCGCCGGCTAACCGTTACTCGTGCGCGTTACTGGAACGTACGAACCGTGAAACGAGGCGAGGGAGGAAATCGTTTTCAGCGCGATTCACGTTTATACGTATGTATGTCTACCGAGCGGTATTTCGAGGCTTTTCATCGGGGCACGCAACCGTAGAATCGTACGCTCGGCGATCGCGAACGTAAAAACAAACGGATCCGCGTGCCTGGACAGGCGAAAGGGTCGCGACTAATGGCCACGATCACTTCTTTATTTTTTTTTTTTCGGTGACACGCGGTAATTAAGGTGGCTCGGAAGGGCTTTTGTACTTTTTTCGTGGTATTAATTGCGGGTCTCGTTTCCTATCCTGGAGACACGCGTTGCTGGATATCCTTCCGGCCGCTGTAGGGGTCCTATCTCCGCTTCGTCTCGTCTCCTTCCTTTCTTCCATTCTCTCGTCAGACGACCTCTGTGGATCCCTGCCATTAGCGTTCACTAAACTACTCCGATGATTATTGGGATAATTTGTTTCTTCGAGTAGTGACATTGAATTACCAATTGGCTTTTAAAAATCAGTTCATAGAACGTTGCACGTGAGGCATTTTATGCGAGAGAAAATATTTACAGAAATACGAAAGCTAGGAACTTGTTCGTTAGGTAATTTCTAATAATGTGCAAGGCTCGTGCACGATTAACCTTTTAACGGTGGAATGTTACTGGGGTAATGTTTCCTTTGTTCTAATAAAAGGAATATATATTTTTAAATTTCTACTCGAAATTAAAGTTTTTGTCGGAACATAATCGTGACATCCGTGGTAATTATATAGAACTCCTAATTACGAATTATATAGTACCGTCATCTATTGTATTAATATATACAATCACTCACTTTTGATAGATTACATAAACGAAACCCTCGAGTTCTAACATTTTTATAGTAAAAGGTGTTTCATTTTTTCACACGACGAGTATACTCGTCATTACCCAAAAAGTGGCAATTTCCTCGTGACGAGTATCTATTCTCGCCGAACATCATTAAAGGGTTAAACTCACAGTTCAGGAATTGCCAAACCGTATGTTCGAAATATGATCGGTCGAGCGTACATATTAAAATACAAATTTCAATACAACGTACCGTCGTGGTAGACGGTCTATATTAATTTTCATCGTTGGTAGCTTCATCCGCGCCGCGTTCATACGAGCGTGTCTCAGCTTTGACGGTACTTCCGCTAATTTCATGGCTCGATAGCGATGAACCGATACCTCTGGAATTTCTTTTGTACGAAATATCACGTGTCCACGTAGCAGTCGAGCGGTCGCACGATAGGAAATCATGCAACGGGGCGCCCCGGTTCACGATAGAGCGATACATTTCAGTGGGAGGAATGTCGCAAACGAAAGTATCTCAAGTGCAATGGTAGACGTTAGTTCGCCATGGTTCTGGTGAAAGTCTGCCAGACTGACTCCAGATCATCGAGTGTATTTTGTAAAGTGGCAGACCACCGACGCCGAACGTATCCCTGACAAATGTCGCTACTTGACATTAGCTACCAGAAGCTGGATCGCTCGTTTTTGTGAACGAAAAAAAGTTCAAGACCCATCGTACTCCCATGTATTTACCAATAAATGAGATTTCTTATGCTGGATGCATCGTGGGGACCCTCGGAAACCGGATAATTAATGAAGATCATTCAAACGGTCATGGTTGTGTCCCTTCGAGTCGTTCCATCATTCGTGTCTTATGCCTCGAGCCGAGCTGGAGGACCGCAATCAGTGAACGGGGTTAAAGCGAAACGAGGAGAGAACGGATAGATCCTCATCCGTGGTAGGATGAAGATCTACGATCTACGGGGAGTTGAGTAGAGCGAGGGCCTGGCTGGGGCGTAATGTGTGTTGAGGTTTTAATGAGGAAGTGAGAAATTAGCGGGCGCAGCGTCGAACAGCCGCCACTGGCTCCAGCCCGTTTTCCACAGCTGATAGTTTCGTCAACCCTCTTTTTACGGGGCTCGATCGTTCGAAATGAGTAAAAAAAAACACAAAAAGGAACTCTGTCGTTTAACGTAACGAGTCGAACCTATTCCAATGGATGCACGACGTTTCAACCGATGGAATCGAAGCTGTGAACGCACTAGTGTCGAGGGACTAATTGAAACGGAGGATTCAGCTTGATAGGGGTGAATTGATAAAATGTCAGGAGGTAAATAATTAATTGAGACGTTGAAAAATTATCGACCCTCGCGTTAGAGCCGTTTTAACTGTCGTGGCGTTACGTAGATAACAGTTCTGTTTCGATGATAATCCACTTAAAGGTTTCTCGGTTTTCCTTTATTCTCTTTTTCTTTTAATTGATACGGTAGATAATATTTTTAGAGCAAGCACGGTCAAATTCCGCTATATTCGAAGTGAACGTTCGCGATTCGTTCCGTGTTCGATAAAGTTGATTCGGGCGTTTCTATTTTACGACGTAAATGTTTCGTTAATAATTGTCGCTTCGACGTCGCTCGTATGTAACGAGCCTTCGAAGAGTCGTCGTAAAACTGAACTGCCACAAAATGTTTATTAATAACGTTTATCTAGCGCTGGAGGTCCCTTTCCTTCAACACTTTTCAGACGAGCTGACCTATGTGATACCCTCGAATACCACGGTACGCGTGTATACACATGTATCACGAATATGTATACTTTACCGACGAGTGTAACAGCGTGAAAGTGTGACTTTTAAACAATCTTCTGATATTTAGTTTCAATCTTTTACTATCTGACTGTAAGCAAGAATATATCCTCGGATTATTTTTAATTGGGGATCTTCAGCGGTTTTTTAGGTAGCGCTGATCAAATTAGGGTAAATCAAACATTGGCATAATGAAAATAGGCATTGGAGATCAAATGATGGTCATAAATTAATGCATAAAATTTTACAAATACATTAATTGTATGTTATTCAAATTATTCTATGTCTATGATTTTGTTTACCACAGTCAAATCAAGAAAAAGAATACGAAAGTATGCTGTCTGTATCAATAGATATGGCTTTATTTCGAAGAGTCAAGATGGCGGACGCAGGTGCGCCACTAACCCCCTTGAATCAAGATTTCCGTGCTTATTATTCGAAAATTTCGAGAGCAGTATCATTTATATGCGGCGCCTCTCGAATGCAGCGGAGTGTCGATCATCCCGACAATTGGTAAATGGCTCTCTCGTATCTCGGTGCACGTCGTTGAAACAGAGATTTTGCTATGAGCTACAGTAGCACAATGGCTGCCGCAAGGTCTTTTAGTTCTTTATAAAAAAAACGACAATATTCTATTTACATTACTTTAAGAGGGTATTCCCACTCGGAGGCGTTATATTTAAGCGATTTTTAAAACTAAAAATCAGTGGACCAAGGAACTTATAGTTTTCCGTACAAGTTTGTTCACATTTCAAGAAAGCACAGTAAACTTTTTGTGCAATTATCTCTTATATTAACAAAGTTATTAAATGTTTATCGGTCTGAATGGCTGTCACGATTCAAGTTGTGTTCATCGGAAAAAAATCAAAGATAATCTTAATCTACATAAAAGTGGCTATCTTGTGAACTGCATGAAGCAGAAAAAACTTTTAACAAAATGGCAGCCATGTAAATAAAAAATTCATTAAATTTGCAACTTCAAGGCGATAAAAAGAAACTATTGATATATTTAACAATCGATATATTTATCCCTTCGAATGGGAATACCCTCTTAAAGAATGTTAATACAGCGAACGATAACTATAAACATAATAAATAAACTTGGTGAATTATAAACAGAGATTTGGGTCCGACAATTAACTAAATGTAGTAGAAAAATGACACCTAATCTACATCTCGTTTAGTCCTGTACAATGCATCATATCTCTAAATAAGTTCCCTTTTCATATCATCGCTGAAAATTATGGGAATATTGAAAATACTCCTTTGATCCGAGTACTTCAACCAGAGCCAATTCTGCAAAAGTAACTTCCGTTTATGGTTCCGTTGAGAGTTTATTAAGTACATCATCGTATCGTTACCGTTGATTGTACAAGGCACACAGTACAAACAGAGCGTGGAAAAAGATACTTGAAAAAGGAAGAACCAGTTGCAGCTGACGATGATCGAAGCGCTCCAGTCCAGAGCAAACTCGCTCTTCCTGAAGTCCTTGAGGTCTTGAAGCACGCCAAATCACTTTTGTGTATTTACGTTTCGCGTTGCCAGAGAACATGACTTTCTTTCAAGATGTTCTTAAGACGTTCAGCTACCGGATTTCATGTGTTTATCCTGGTAGGATCGACGATCCCACCGGAACTACTTTATCAAGGTCCATGTGTAACTCTCTCGACATTAGAGCTTCGTTTTATTTCTCATTAAATCGAAACGAATAACGCAATTTTCGGAACGATAACATCATTGATCTTGCGGCGTGCTTATCGACAGCGGAAAAGAGAGCTCGAGAAGCTGTGTTGACGTTTCACGGAAAAATAGTTAAAAAAGAAAATGAAAGAAACGTTTCATATGTTGCAAACGTGATCGCGATTCCATTTAAAAAGAGAAAGACCAGTGGTTCTTTTTCCCGAAAAGATGGCAAAAATTCTATTTTTGAAGTAAGTAGTAGCTTATTGATAGTACCACACACTTAATGTATATATACCAGTGTAATAAATGTCGCTGGAAATTGTAAAATGTAATGGCCGATTAGTGAGATATATGCCAAAAGTGTTAAGTCTTTTATTGTGAATATTGCATTTTTGGCAAGACATTCGAATTCAGCAACTCTAAAAACATGAGAATACCAATTTTTATGAAAATCCAATGAAGTTATGAATTTTGGTCAGCTTTTCGGAAAAGAGGACCACTGTGCGTCGCTTTGGCTTCGCGTTCTCGGCCGTGTATTCGTTTCCTTCGTCCATCGTTCTGGCTTGTTGTCGCCGACAAATGCCCACATCCTCCCGTGCAGAAAGTTAATGCGTTAAACTTCGGTTCGCAAATCCATGCTCGGCACGAACCGACCGGGCCCCCGTCTTATGAACGTAGGCGTACACTTGAGGCACGTGCCACATGTTCTTGTCCGTATTCCGAGCACACAGCCTCGCCACGCAGACGTTCCAGTTAACTTCCAATGCCAAAACGATGCGGCGTACGTCCTTTCGTATCGCCGCTAATGCAATTCATTCCCTCGATTCGTCCAGCACGCGTTTCAGGACGTGATAAAGGACTGATTATAAACAAACGTAATCGGTTGAAATGTATCGGGAGGCAATGTATCGTGATGTATCGATAAGTAATTCACTATAGTTCCAATATGGCGGCGATACAATTTACTTTCAGTATATCTTTCCAATTTTCTGGTTACAAGGAAACTTGATTCGTCCAACAATTTTCATTGTTTTTAACCTCGTCAGGTTTGTAGGGGACTTATAAACATATAAATAAACACATTTTCAGCAATTCCATTAGCCACGTTTAAAGAGCATAAGAAGTCATTAAATTTTCATTGTAATAGTTTTTTTACACCTATTGTAGTTTTCGAGATATACAGGAAAATAGAAAAACACGCATTAACCTTTAAGGGATGGTTTCACCCTGCAGAACCGAATATCAGCAGACACGAAAAATTGTACGACGCTTCTGTTATGGTTCCTTACACATCTGCGGAGTTTAAAAAATTGCAGAATTTTTGCGCTACTGAGGTTCCCTTGTTAATCTAAATAACAAAGGATAATGGGAACATTTAAGTTATTTCGAAACGAATATACAGCTTTACAAGAAAAATAAAGTACTACTTATAACATTAGGTACACCTAATAAGTTCTGATTTTGTAAGTCCGTTGTGAAAATCGAAAAGGTCATTCAATTAAAGAATGCTTGTTTTCCATGTGTTTCAGTGTACAAAAGGCTGCGAAGCGTGGCAACAGGCCCTGGACACGAGCTGCCAAGCCGTTTGCGTAAGTGCAATCTACTAAATAATCACAGCGTATCCTAATACTTAACCGTTTATTATTCTATTTTACAATTCTATTAAAAATCTGACATGAACGGGATCGGTTTACAGAACGGAACGCAAGAGCTACTACCGCCGAAAGAACTGTACTGTGTTCTGGGTTGTCACGACGCGTTGAACCGTTACTTCCAACAGCTAAAAGGTAATACATTCTACTCACGACGTTGACAATCATCTCTTAAATATTTTTACAGTGAAAAAGGTGTCCTTCCAATGTCCGTTACCAACCCCCCGTAACTACCTCGAGGTTGTTTCGCATCGCGGGTTCAAGCTTCGATCATATTTTCGATTAGAAGTTCATGAAGTCTTTGGCGAAACGATCGACCTTATCGACGTGCAGGGCCTCCTCCGTGTATTCGTCGAAGTTGCTCGTGTCTTCGGGCGAGTAACATTTCGGTATGAAGCTCGGTTGAATCTTTTGATGGTAGATCAGATTCCAGTCGGTCGAGTGAAACCATCTGTGTCCTTTGATGTCCTCCGTGCCGTTCTTGAGGTTCCCGTAACGTCTGGTCAGATCCACCTGAAGTATATTCTTCAGGATGTCTCGCAGCTCTTCGCCGAAATGGTGGGCGTACTTGTATTTACCCGCGACGATCTTCTCGTAAATTTTCATCGGGTCCCCGGAATAGAACGGTGGATAACCGGCGTTCATTTCGTAAATGAGCACCCCGAAGCTCCACCAATCGACGGACTTCCCGTAGCCCTTCGAGAGGATTACTTCCGGGGCTAGATACTCGGGGGTGCCGCACAGAGTCCAGGTTCGTCCGTCGATCATCTTGCAGAAACCGAAATCGGTCACACGTATGTAGCCGGTGCTCTGGATCAGGATATTTTCCGGCTTCAAGTCCCGATAGACCAGGCTGCAATGATGAAGGTATTCGAGAGCTAGAACCACCTGGGCTGCGTAAAACCGTGCCAGAGACTCGTCGAACTTTCCCATTCGTCTCAAATGGGTGAACATCTCGCCACCGTTCACGAACGGCAACACCATGTACAGGTACGAATTGTCCTTGAAGCAGAACTCCATATAGACGACGAACGGGAACCTGACGCACTGGAGTATCCTTTTCTCGTTGTAGGTGTGATTCACTTGCTTCATCTTCACGATCCTCGATTTGTCCAACACTTTCATCGCGTAATAAACCGAGGTCGGTTTGTATTTCACCAGTAGCACACGGCCGAACGCGCCCGTACCGATTGTCCGGAATCGTTCGAAATCGTTCAGGGTGACGTGATCCATCTTGTTAACCTTCCATCGCTCGAGAAACGTGGCTTTCAACTCGTCCAGGATCGTCTGATATTGTTTCTGCGCGTGGGGTTGTTCTGGGTTCATAATCGAGCGATTCACGTGCGAACGAGTACTTTGTCTCTTCTTCGTCTTCTCGTCTTTCACCTTCCTCGAGATTGTGTTTGTCGGACGGTTCGGTCGCGTGTTTCCGTGCTTCATTTAAATAAGTAACGTGAACAAATCGTCGGTTATCAGGCGAGAAATGATGCGGTATCGCTATCGATATATCTGCGATTTCAAGCGGAATATTTCCTGCGATTAACCTACCCGCGATCCTCTCTTGTCGGCGGTTTTTTTTTTCGTCGTAGATTTCGAACATAACCGAAAACATTACAGGCCGATGTCGCTATGAAATTCTGTAATCTTCACGAAACTCGTGTTATTTCGTATTATCAGCGGAAATTGGCGTACCACCGGCGCCGGCGTTGGTCGCGGACTCGTTGACTGCAACATCCCTTCGTCTCGAGTGGAAAGGAATCGACGTCGAAAGACGTGGCGGCGGTATTTCGTACCTGGTGCAGTGGAGGTACGAGGAACTGGCCGAAACCTGGCAGTACTGTAGGAACCAGTCATGGGGCGAGGATGATCAGATTCTGGTGGAGAACTTGCAGCCGTACACGAAATACAGGGTAAACTCCTCAAAGTTCGTCCATAACTTTCTAATTTCGAATGTTGCTCGAAATTATTGGTAACTTCTTTCTATTAATAAGAATCGAAAGTCAGACTGTGACTTTTATTTGATTCAACAAATCGGAGCAGAAAAAGAAGCTTGCGTTTAGGAGAATTCAGGTTTTCCTTAAGCTGCGGTCTACACTGTATAGCAAAACAAAGTGTTAAGTAACAAATTGTATATGTAACTTTGCTACATAACATGGTTTTATAACTTGTTACAAGATTATACCTTCTGAAAGAGTCTGTAACAAGTTTGTATAACATTTCACACCTCATTATTTAATAATGGCGTTATTAAAGGATAACGTATAACATGTTATACAACATTTTTCTTTCTGTTTGTAACTAGTTTTATAACTTTGCTACATAACGTGTTAAAAGTAAAATTCTATGTTTATAGCGTGTGTTTATCGAGGTTGTTTATTTTTTGCAGTTTCGCGTAGCGTTGCTGTTGAAATCGTCGCAGCATAATCCTGAGCCGATCGTGTCCGCTCCGAGCGTTGTGATACGAACGCTGGCAGCCGGTTTCCCGACCTCAGCACCGGTAATTGTAAGAGCGGCGGTGGTAGACAGCTGCCGCGTCTCTGTGTCTTGGGAACCGGGCCCTTTCCCGAATGGGCCACTTTTGTCTTATGTCCTGCGTCTGCAAGGGGCTGACCACTCCCAGCTTAAGGTACACGCCACGCCAGAACTTCAATATACCAATTGATATACATAATAATTATAAATCGCCTTCATGTTCCAAGATGCATAATTCTTTAAGCGTATCGATGCTCTCGATTCTATTCTCTCTACGCTGATTGTCACACGCAAAACGTTTCTCGACACGTTCGTCGACGTACAGTTGAATACGCTTTTCTGTTCTTTCTCTAACTTTTTTTTTAGCAAAACAGCACACTGTGATATGTATGTACACCAACTGGTTCTGCAAGATCGCTCTCCTTTCCGTGAAGGGATGATTAAGTTGGAATGCGGAGAAAATTTTGAACACGAGGACAAATGAGCACTGGTTCCGAATCGTTTGTTTATTGTTGCTGTATGGAAATAATGCATTTGATGTGTACATTTGTCCTCGTATCGATGAAAGACAATATTTGATAGGGTGAACGCATCAATGAATGAACACTTAGCACGTTCGCTACCAGCACATTCGTTCGAAAATATTCATCCCATTTTATTCAATCAAATATCCTTGTCTTTTTGGTCAGAAATGAAAAATACACAAAACAGAGATAATGACTGATACAAGGTATAGGTGAATATTGAAAAGCCCATTCCACTTTTATCTAAAAAAAATTTACTGGCGCATTCACCCTAGTATGTCCAATAAATATCGAATATTTTCCTTAAGGTTTCGTAAAATGCTTGATAATGATCTTCGAACTAACACCCACGCGTAGAAAGATGCTCTAAAAGCATGCTCGTCGCTTTATGTAAACTGCACTTCGCTATCACGGATCTCTATGAACCTTTTGCAATCTATAAACGCACTCACCGACTCTTTACACTTGCAAGAACCAGATCTTCCGACGAAATATGTTTCTGGCATGGCGTTTCTTTTCCTCCACGCATACCGATTTCCTAGCAAGGGATCGAACGGGATAGACACACGAACAGTCTTTTTTTAAACCTGCCTTACGATCGTATCCACAGGATATACCAACATCGGAGAACACGGATCATTACATGTTCCAAAATCTCGAGCCGAACAAGAATTATTCAATAAGCGTGACCATGAGAAACGAGGCTGGCGAGGGTCCTCCCGCGGTCATTTACATCACGACTACTCCAGAACCAGCCGGTATGTTCCTAAAGTCTGGTAACGTTGTATTTCCGTCGGATGAATTCAAGACACGAAAATGTCTTGAAAAGTGCTATAAATATTCCACCCCCTTAAAAAAGGTGTGATAATATTTCAGTTAAGGATACGCAACAACCGATACTAATTCTTGGAGGTCAGCACATGGTTATGAAGCAAGACGCTGACATGTTGGACGACCCCAGTGTCGTTTATGAAAACACCAGCACGATCCGCGGGGTCGCGATTCACGTTGCCTCGGCTCAGCTGTTCGTTTCCGACTCCGTGGGATACGTGTATAGAACATCCATAACAAAACGTACAAAACCCACGGTGATACTCAGTCCTAGCCAGGCGAACTTCAAACCCCTGAGTCTGTCTGTGGATTGGTTGAATCTTCATTTGTACATCCTGGGCGAGGTGAAACACGCGACGACAGTTTGGCAGATAGCCAGATGCAATTTAGATGGAAGGGGATTGACGGTAGCAGTGGCTGGTTTCTTGACAAGGCCCACTCATATCGAAGTGGATCCGTACAATGGGTATCTATTCTGGGTCACCAGGGGCGGTTTATACCGACTGGATCTGGCTGACATAAGTAATGGAGTGAAGCACGAGGTACGTTTGCATTCTCGTATAGGCTGTCTCAAAGGATTCAAGAATCATCTTCTGAGTAGCGTATTTTTTACCTGTTACAGGTTCAACCGTATTTGATCCTAGACGATGCACACTTAGGTGCATTTACCGTCGATCACACGAACTTTCGCTTGCTAGTCCCTCATCACATTCAGAACACAGTGATATCGGTTTCCCTGGATGGTCGCGAGGTTCTGGACCTACGCGCTAACACGCAGCAGCCGAAATTCAAGAACGTCGTCTCCTTGGCCATGGCGAACGGTTTGTTCTATTGGACAAACGGGGAAGAGGTGCTGATCGAGGGCTACCACTCGGGCCAGAACAGATACTTTCACAATGCTTATCCCGACAGGTGACCGACTTCGTTGACGATTCAGAGCACGGGGTGTTATCGGCGCAGATGGCTAAATGACCATCGTCGGTTTCAGATCGAACGGTTCGTTTGTCAGTGTCAATGTACTTATGGACGCGAGCCAGCCGGTTCCAGTCCCCGTGAACCCACCCACGGGAGTACAGGCTGTTCTGGGTGTGGAAAGGGCCAAAGTCTCTTGGCAAGCGCCTCATCTGTTGGGCGGCCAGGGTAAAGGCGCCTGGCAGAATTGGTCGTACGAACTCGAGATCAAAGATGAGTCCACCGGGGAGACGATTCACCAGAAGGATATCGCTGGCTCGTCTCATACGGTGCACAATCTTCGGGAGAAATCGGAGTATTCGATCAAAGCGGCTGCCTACACGAGCGCTGGTAGAGGACCATGGTCTACCGAGTTTAGGGGACGAACATTGAGGTAAATTTTAATAAATTAGTGGTATAATGATTAACTCTTCATTCCTAAATTATTTAAAAATTATCAAAGAAATATTTTCTTGCATTTTTTTTGTATGTTGCCGTTCTTCATTCGGTGCCATTTCATTATAGTTATATATAATAATTCCCATCATAATATTATATATAATAAAACCTCATTTTTTTACCTTGGATTAATAAACCTTAAATATTTGAAAGACATTAGAGTTTTGTAAGTTTCTATTGTATTTGTAACGATACTCAACACCCGAATTCTATCGAATGAAGAAGACACAGGGCAAATAATGTCTTATTTTACCTAGAAACTTTTAAATGCACCCTTAAATCCGTGTCATATCATATATAACAAGACTAGAATAAATCATTATACACTCACAGATATGAAAAAATACACGATTCTAATATTCTATTTTCGTAATTTAAAATACGTAGCCATATGGCAACGAAATAGTGAACTTTATATCAATTATATAGAGATGGATCACACGCGTCCATTCTGTGGTCCGCGAACGAGGGTTTATTAAGAAGCGACGTGACTGGTGAAAATATCGATACTCTGATCTACAAAGCCAGTCTGAAAGAAGCAGAGACCGATTATCATATCGTTGACGTGAGCTGGTACAAGGACGTTCTCTACATCGTCGGCAATAATTCAGCGATATATCGATACAATATCACCAGCCATCAGAAAACGAAGATGAACATTAACTCTGTCGGGAGTGTTGCTGTTGATTGGATATCGAGAAAGTTGTACTGGGCCAATCCGAAACAACAAATTGTAAAAAAAAACAATACAGTACATTATAATACACACGTGTGTGTGCCATAATTATTGGAGTTTTCATCGTTATTCTTTTTCCAGATAACAAGAGCACATTTAAATGGATCTCACCAAGAACCAATGTCGATTCTAGCTATCGTCAAAGAGCTGATGATCGACTCTTTAGAAGCGTATTTATACTGGTCGACGGGACACGCTGTCGAAGTTGCACGGTTGAACGGTCAAGACAGAAGATACTACCATTCGGATGAGATATTTAATGGCAAACAAGTGATGGGTTTAACTCTGGATACAGAAAACAGATACGTTTATTGGATCGTTCGAAGTTACGAGAGCGGATCGATCGTCTATCGTGCGCCTACATCCGAGAGGATTCCTATGATCCACAAAATCGTACCCGAAAAGGTCTCTATCAACATCGAAACTTTTCTGTTTACCATAATCGAATAAATGATTGAAAATTGTTTTACAATATTTCTATTGTCAGGTCTCGGCTCTACAACACCCAAACATGCAAGGGCCACTGTGTTACTTCTCGGAACATCTTCTGTGGCTTCAAGACGATCGAAACGCGGTGATAGGCGATCTGTCCGGTCAAAACACTGCCGTGATAAATGGTATCACTCTATCGGGCCTCCACATGGTGGCCGTCATGGATCCTGCTCTTCATCAATATCCGAACAATCTCACCTCGGAAACAGTGGTCGTTTTACCAAAGGCGGTTAACTACAACAGTATTAGGGTCGAAGGAACGTGGAGGAACTTCAACATATCTTGGGATCCCGTGGAGAACATAAATTACGGAACTGTATTTTACGAAGTGAAATTCGCGGACTATATTAACACTAATTCGAATCCAGAGATAACCACAGAGACCTCGATGGCGTACAACAATTCCGAGCAGATTCTACCGTACTCGGTTCTGGAAGTGACCGTGAAAGCGTTCACCTATTGGGAAACGGCGCATCACACGAGAAGGACACTTAGATCCCCCCAGAGTGTGCCGAGTCAACCAACGAATCCCAGAGCGTTCATAGAATTCCATAAAGAACCTCTTAGCGAGACCGTTGATATATTTGCGATATTCAGGTAAGCATCGGGCCTCTACCCTCTATAGATCATCAATTTCCAGTTGATGGTATTACAATTCGTAACCATTTTAAATTCGTGTTGTTTACCATTGATCTTCTAACATTTGCAGATGGAATCAACCGGAGTTCACGAACGGTGTGATCACCGGTTATACCGTCCAATGCTGGAACCTCGTGGAGGTGCAACTCTGCGACCAATCTCTTATTATCGATAAACTGGAGCACGCTGTGCACGATCTGCTGCCGAACACCACGTATTACTTTCAAGTTCGTGCTCACACGAAAATAGGACCGGGTCCGTATTCCGATGTGATCAACGTGTCGACGGTATACGAGAACCCGGTGCCGCAATTGTTGGTCGCCACTATGGACGCTGTAAGGATATCCGACTTGGATCAAGAGAAGAACGACACCATCACCCGCCACATCGCGGTCGAAGTGACGTATCTGGCGGCGGACGGCAAGATCTATTGGATAAACGAGATGCAGGAGCTGGTCACGGCCGATCTGAACGGAGTGAACGCCACCAAGATCTTGACATTGAACAACACCGCCCTCAGCTTAACTGTCGATTGGGTCTCGAGGAATCTGTACTGGTCGGAGTCGGACTACCGTGAGAACGGAGGTCAGATCTTCAAGCTAGACCTGACCACGTCGCAAGGTGGGATTCTTAAGTACGAGAACATCGTTACGGCGAGCAGACGTATTCTGAACCTCGATATACTACCGTCTACAGGGTAATCGTTCGTTTCTAAATTATTATACTCTAACTTATCGTCAACATCATCAATATATATGTCTGTATATCTACTTCTATAGGTCATTATACTGGATCGAGTTAACGAAAAACGACAGAGGCGTGATAATGCAAGCAGACTTGAACGGTAAAGCCGTTCAACCCTTCTTCAATCACATGGACCATTGCTCCTGCCCGTATAGACCATCCGTGATCCCTGTGATGACGATCGATAACACCAGTTTCCAGAAACCGACCATGTACTGGGTCTCCCTCGAAGGACACTTGAACATCGCCGATATTAACGGGTGCACGTGCAGCATGATTGTGAACGCGGATTTCAACAAGGGACTTCCACCGACTTCGCTGACCGTGGACAAGAAGAACATATACTGGTCCAATTTCGAGGAGGGTCAGATTTATTTCATAAACAAGGAATATCCATACGACGGGGAGATTCTACATTATTACTTGCCGGCTGTGAGAAGTATCAAGGCTCTAGGAAAGTCTTTGCAACCGTATCCGACCACGAATTGTTTGATACCTCGTCAGGTGTCCTACAACGTGAAAGAGATCAGGAAAACGGAGAACAGCATCACCGTGAGGCTTCCTCAGCCAGTTCCTCACTTTGGCTGCGAGAGATACAATTTACCAACGACCCTGTACACAATATACGTGTCCCAATGTCTGGAGAACGACCCGAGCAAGTGCGAGGATAGCGACAGAACGAGGCTGCAGACTTACGATAAAGAGTACGGGATCAGGGATCTGAATCCTTTCACGAAGTACAGGTTGACAGTGGCGTTGAGTAACTACTACGCTGATTTGGAGTCGATGAGCCTGGAGTTCGGTTCCGGTGTTGTCTTAAGAACGGGCGCTGGGATTCCCACAGCTCTTCGATACGAGGTACACTGGAGACTGGTCCGACTGATAAATGGGGCGCGGCAGAAAGGCGAACAGTTGATAAAAAGTCCCGAAAGCACAGCCGATGGTAGATTCTTCACCATGCTGGAACCATGGTTACCGGGCCAGGAGTATTTAGTGTTTGTCCGAGCTTATCCTGTTCACTTGGGACTGGGTCTAGACGTTTACAGTCAGAGTCCCGATCAAGTGGTGAAAATGTTCCCGGAACCTAACAACCTAACGTTAACCGGCGTCAGCGTGAACAGTATGAACGTAACCTGGGCGCCTACCGCCAACTTGACGATCAAATACACTTTAGAGTACAAAGACGTCGCAGTGGAAGACTGGCGGGCCGCGAACGATTCTAAAACGGACAAAGACAAAGTGACATATTTCATTGATAAATTGCAACCACGTACTTTGTATAAGTTCCGTTTGCTTCTGAGATATCCTAGCTATAAAAAAGACTTTCTGTGGCCGACAGATGGAAGATTCACGTTTCAAACGTTAGGTAAGTTGACTTCCAATCGTTTCTTTAATTATGATACTGTTTACAATCTAATCTTACGTTGATTATGATGAATCAGGCGATGTACCAAGTGCTCCGGGAATGCCTACGGTAACGAAACTCCGTAATTCCGTGTACCAATTGAACTGGGAGCCAGCGCAAGCTCACGGCTCCCAGATTACTCTGTACCGTGTCGTGGGAATAAAAATAAACGAAATTAACGAACAAATCGACTCGAACGAGAACGCAAGCTGGAGGCTTTACTATAACGGGACTGACAATTATTGGATAATTACGGGCGATATGGACGACAAGTATCGGTTTCGTGTTCAGGCGAGAAACGCGTACGGATTCGGTGGCTGGAGTAGATCCAGCCCAGTCGTTGATTTAACAGAGACTACTGGAGGGATTTTGGCAACGCAACAGCATCTTGGATTGGTGTTAGGGCTCAGCGTTCCTGTTATCACTATAATGCTAATCTGCTTCTGTTATTTCCTTTGCCGTAAGTATATAATTACAAAGGAAAGATGTTTTTTTCACGTTTAATCACGTGTTTATCCGAAGTTGTTGACAGTATGAAAAATAAAATTGTTAATTCAGCAGTTTATCGGCAACGCAAGGAAGACAAGAAGGCTGTTTTACCGCCTTTGGTGAGCGACGTGGAGCTAGCCACACTTCGGGAGATCCCTCGTGGAAATTTTGTTCAGTCCAACGCCCTTTACGCCTCCACATTGCAAAACGATCCCGACGATTCTACGCTTCCTAAGATACGAAGGGAGCAAATCACTCTGGCGAAATTTTTGGGCAGTGGAGCCTTTGGCGAAGTAAGCGAATCGTCTAATCTACGAAGCAATATTATTTCTTAGAATTCCAGGGCTGATTCTATTATTGTTATCGAATATCCTGCAGGTATTTCAAGGGAATGCGAAAGACTTGGAGAGACCAGGAGTCACCCCGGTTGCGATCAAGACACTCAGAAAGGGTGCATCGTCGCAAGAGAAAACCGAATTCCTTCAAGAAGCGAGACTCATGAGTCATTTTCGGCACAAACACGTGCTCCGGCTTCTTGGTGTCTGTTTAGACACGGACCCACCGTTGTTGGTGTTGGAACTGATGGAAGCCGGTGATTTATTGAGCTATTTAAGAGCAAGTCGATCGCTGCAACCCACCGATTCACACGCTTTGCGTCTGCAAGATTTGTTGGCCATGTGCGAGGACGTGGCAAGGGGATGTCGTTATCTGGAGGAACTTCATTTTGTACATAGAGATCTTGCGTGCAGGAACTGTTTAGTCTCCGCCAGGGAGAGGGAGAACCGGGTTGTTAAGATTGGCGATTTTGGGCTTGCAAGAGATATTTATAAGAACGATTATTATAGAAAAGTAAGTGGAATATACTGTGATTGGAATCTGTTTAAAATCCTAGGATGATTAGTCAACTGATTGTTGGTATTTCTCGTTTTTTAGGAAGGGGAAGGATTACTGCCTGTCCGTTGGATGGCTCCTGAATCCTTGGTCGATGGTGTATTCACTTCTCAAAGTGATGTCTGGGCATTCGGAGTATTAATGTGGGAGATCACATCTCTGGGCCAACAACCATATCCTGCCAGAACAAATCTTGAAGTGTTGCATCACGTGCGTGCAGGTGGGAGACTACCGAAGCCTCAGAACTGTCCACCTGGTTTGCATCAATTGATGTTGCGTTGTTGGAGTTCTGCTGACACTAGACCGAGTTTCAAAGTCTGCCTGAAGAATATAGTTAGCCTTCGGGGTACTATAGAGGATGCAGCATTGAGCCCTGTGCATGCTGGTCATTACTTAGCTAGAAGAGGTAAGTGTAGATTTGTATCTTAACATTTGCATTATATGAATTTATTGGCATGAAATAGAAATCTTTTAAAGTACAATATGTTTCGAAGATAATCCGGTAAAATTCAATTTCTAAACTTGTAAGCTAATATTAGGTTTGCTTCATCATTAAATAGTACAAGCATAGTCATAAATGTCGTTACTTAAATTTCAATCTATTTACTAAATACAATTTATTTTCATATCACACGAGATAAGCATGTGCTTTTCCAAATATGTACAACCATAGTTCTTCGACCAATCGTTCATGATGCATCATCGTAAAAATGTGTTCAATATATAAATTTAACAGTTTGCTTGAATACATATTTATCATTGCATGGCTCATGCTTGCAGGCGTGTCTAACATGGCTTACTTTGCTGACGAGAATCAAAATCATAACAATTCAGGTAGGTTCTCTGTGAAGATCATCTATCTACGCTGCTTTCTCTATTTCTATTTCATTACACCCCATGGAAGCGAAGTTTTTAAGACAAACTGTGAATGACAGGATCGTTGATTTGTACAGGAAATTCATGGAAATCCAGCAGTTCAGAAGGCAGTCGTGATATGCAGCCGTTCCTTCAAATTTGTCATAACCCGTCGCAATTGAGCGAAATACCAAAATATTTGGAACTATTGGCGGATAACGAAGATATTATTTTAAGGGAGAATTCAACAAGTGGATACGAAGTGCCGCGATCAATTTATATGTCTGATCAAAACTTAGGTAATGTAAATAAAGCTAGTACAAACGCGGATTTAAAGGATAATTTGCATTCCGACACGTTGCAAGAACAGAATGATTCTTTGACCGATGATAAAGAACAATCAGCAAGGCGGTGTGATAAGAGATCTTCTGTGTCTAGTTTGAATCTACCAGAACGTAAGAGAGCATCGATCACAAGTATGACTGAAAAATGTAATACCTTAGATAGTTCAAAATTAACCAGTCCCACTCTTAAGGCGATTTTGAAAAGGGACTCTTTTACCTCGTTAAATGATCACCGAAAGAACAAAAGGAATACGAATGAACGACGGGGATCAGAAATTAGTTTAGAGGGTAGAAGTACCAGTTCTCTCAGTTCAAATATAAGTTTAGCCCCACCTACGCGACCCAGCTCGTCGTTAATTAGTTCACAAAATGTTCTTGCATTGAAAAACAGTGTTATGGGTGGTACCGGAGACTCTGCAGTGAATGACAATAACGTTACGAGAAGTATATTGCCAAAAATTCAAAGGACTCATTCTAATTTACAGAATGGCAAAGCAAATATTCCTTTAGCGATAAATAGTGCGTTACTGAATTTGTTAAGGCAAACACCGGTCGAAGATAGTAATAATATTGTTACATATACGAATATCAATGCAGACGCTGTTAGGGTAAACGGATCGTGAAGCTTTTATTGCTAAAAAGAAATAAAAAGAACAAGTCATTTAAACAGTCATATCTTTAACTATATGAAAACGGAAAACGTGTGTGAAGTTCCATAGCTTTAAACTGCCATGATAATGTGTGTACATATTTAAATTTCAATATTTGAAGTCTACTTTATGTAAGTCACGGCAGAAAATGTGTAATTGTAGCTGTATTAGTTAACAATCAAGGACTTGTTTACGATTTAAGGAACAAGGATAGTTATAGAGTATTATACCAGGATTAGAATAATCCGACATAGTTTTATACTTGTTATTGAAAATAATGTATTTATTGAATGACCTAAAAGTATAAAGTTTCACTGTTCATTGTACAAATTTCATATTTGGTGATAATATAAGATATGATCCTGAAATTGATATTCATGTTACATAGGGATTTGTTAAGTTTTATATGTAAATTTAATAATTCTTATTAAGACAGTACAATTAAGAATAAAAGTTTTCAACTATGCTTGAACTTTGTATGAATGGACTGATAATGTTTGAAGCTAACACTTTCAAGCTTTATTGTTAATACATTACACACAATAAAGCTGGAAAGGTATTGTAAATATTTTATCAACACAAAATTGATATTTTTTTAACTGCATTCACAATGTCTTTTCCATAAAAGTATTAAAATGATATTATAGGTATCTAAATCCAGAGAATTAATAGGCAAGGTACAGTAGTAAAAGCGATAATACACCTGAATACGTACTTTTTAAAAATATTTAGACAATATGGTATCGCAAGGGAATAAAATTCTTTACACTCGTGTATGTATCTCTTAACGTTTTTTATACACTGGAAAGATATGTTTCATTGAATGATGTATAACATAAAACTATTCAAAAATTGAATAGTTTGATAAATATTTTATAGTCTTCCTATTTAAAGATATTTTTATATGTAATCTACATATTGTTAGTTCCTTAAAAACTTTGTAATATTTAAGCTATAAGCCAGACTTTGTAAATACCTTTCATTGGTATATTAAGAAATGTATTGCTAAGATAGTTGTAATTGTATGAATTTTGTATATTTGATATGCACAAGTTAATACAGTCATGCAAATATCACCTCACATAGACTTGCATACAACATGAGAAATTTATTGTCCGAGTTTGGGGTAAACAAAATTTTTAATGTAAATAAATAAACTGCAATGTAATTCAAAAGTGGTTTATTACAATCAATTTTCTCACTAATATCCACAAATGGAAATTTTAAACAGTCGCTATTTATTGTGTCAGGGATCTGAAATTTTACTATGAAGAATATTGTACTATGATAAATGCTCTAATTGAGAATTGTAGAATTTTACATATTGATGTCATAGCAGAGTTTTACAATCTATTCTAAGAGGTAACATTAATACTTAGTGTATTTAAAATATCATTTGCAAATTTCATTAAAATATTTTACAAGAAATAGATCCTGGAATAGAATATACAAAGATTTATGTAAATTTTTCAGACCGACTACATTATTTATAAGTAGTACAAGTTATGAAATGTGTTACCTATGCAGTAGCAGTTGTAGTAGTAATATTAGTAGTAGCTGTAGTAGCAGCACTGAGGGGAACATCATCATCTAAAGAATCATCTTTGCTATGCTCATGTAATAAGACATATTCCCTAGAGCTAAATCCAAAACGTAATACATCTCTCTCTAATAGTTCATGATACCTTCTTGGTTCTAACTTTACATTATTTACAAATGTACCATTCGCAGATTCTAAATCTATGAGATATGGGCGAAGTCTTCTTCCTTCGCCACCTCCTTCCCTTTGGAAAGATACTAAACGATATTGCAAAACAGCATGCTGTTTTGAACATGAAGGATGATCCAAAGGAATATCTGCAATTTTTCTATCTCTGCCCATTAGATACGCTGATTGTCTGTGAACATATAATGTAGGTAATGCCTTCTCTCCCTTGAAAGGATATAACCTCCATCTACGTTTAGGTTTCCTTGCATCCGGTGGTTCAGAATATTTAATGACTACTCCATTCACAGTATTTGCATCTTCAGTGAGTTTACCAGACAATTCAAAATTTGGTTTTTCTTTATCTTGAGGATTTGGTTTAGGTTCTGTTTTTATTGTGGGTTTACCCCATTCTGGTGAAGGTTCCATCTTTGCTTTCATGTCCTCAAAATTACTTCTTCTCTCTCTATTTGCATCATTGTGTCTTTTGTTATACTCATTTGAGTCCTTGTGTTTTCTGCCCCTATCTTCATAATCTTTATACCTTGAACGAGGTTCTTCTCTTCTCATATGCGATCTCTCATACCTTCTCTTACCATTTTGTCTCTCATCGTCTCTCCTTGGATGATCATGTCGCCTATCCCTAAATTCTCTATCCCGTTCACGTTGCGATCTATCACGATGCATATCATTATTGTCTCTTCTTACTTCTCTGTTAAATTTGTGAACGTCCCTACCTTCTCTGTTATCTCTATAATTTTTATTCTTGCTGCTGAATTCCTTTCTGCCCAATCGTCTGTCTTGGTTAGGGCTCTCGTCGCGCTTGTGTTTATGCCTTTTCCGTAACTTTTCGTGACGGCTGTCATCACTATTTTCAGAACTGTTGCTGGACATTTTTTAAATTGTTGTTGACAAATTCCTTGGAAAAACAAGCGTTATCATAATTTTAATATTTTAATGTGACGCGATGTTGGCGTAACATAACCTATCCTGGCAAAAAATAATTTGTTATAATCGAAAATATACAATCGCTAAAACCTACTGATACAATAAAACTGTTAAAATATATATTTAATACTTACGCTCTCTGACCGCTGTCACAATGCTTATTTATAATTCAAACGTCTTTTAAAACACTAAACACTTCACTTATACGCGTTATACTTGCGTTATACAAAACAGGAATAAGCGCCACCATTTGTGTCGAATTTGAGGTAACGGAAGATATCTATCTATGCAAACTCTCTAATTAAACATGCAAGCATTTTTATGGCTGGCCATGAACAGTTATAATGTTATTACAATAATGGCATTAAAACATCATTTCTTACTTTCAAGACGACAAACGCAACACCATCGTCCTTATAAATGGCAATTTACATAAATTGAACTCGATTCAATTAAATTTGTTGGTGAACGTTAGGTGCACAAATTAAATTGAACTAAATTGAGTTACAATTACAAAACTTTTAAAACTGTTTTTCCATAAATAAGTCTTCTTTCGGAATGCATTAAGGTTTCCAAACTATTGAAATGATGCACAAGGTATCACAGGAAATTATTTAATCGTACAAAAGGATTGCATTTATTTTATATAAAAATCGTAGAAAATCAGTATATACATAATAATACATAATTAAAATATCTACAAAGGGTACTTATATTTTTATGTCCTTTACCGCGTTCGTTGTAATTTTAATATATAACATGTACGACGACAGAACGTTTCGTTCGTTGTGTCCAGACTTGGCACGCTAAACATGTATCTTTTTCATTTGTAAATTAATTATCAGCTATGGTACGCCATAGGATTCGTTTGTGTAGTGCAAGTTAGTGCAATGTAAAATTCGAGTCATCGAAGGAATTACTGTCCGAATTGCTTTCGGCAGCGTCCACGAAGGCCGTGGATAGATCACCGGACAGTTTGCTCACAGTCTGTGAAACCACGTCGTACATGAAGATCTCTTTCTCGCCTTGATCGGTCTCTTTTGGCCTGTAACAACAACAGGACACATTGTCTTGAGGCTGAAGAAAGTGAAGCCAATCGATTCGAACCATTAACCGGTAAAAGGGGTGCATGCGGAAGCAGCTTAAAGCGTCGTAGGAATGTTGCGATATAGGAGAATATATGGCTCATTAAAGAATAATTGCACATGCCGTTTAAAGCAAACGAACGAGTTAACGAAGGTAAACGAGAGCGGGTAAGGGTGATTAGTTATGGCATCGCGACTACCACTTACATGGTTACCAAGAGTACAACCGACTGCTTCTGCGGCTCCGTACGGCTCTCCTGTTCCAACCACTTCTTGTAGTTCTCCGCGGTTGGCTTCTTCACCAATTGCTTCAGAGTGTCGCCGGCAAGAAACTTGACCGCTTGTACATCGCTGGTACGTCTACCGTGCCTCGACTCGATCTCCTTCTCTTCGTCTTGAAAGTTATAATCGACGGGGGCTAGCACGACCACACTGGAGATCTTCCGACCGTTCAGCTGTGGCACATCGGGAATAGGGAAGGAAGCACCGCTCACTTTGAGCGGCAGATAACGATTATATTGAGCCTCGTCCCGCGATCCCACGGTTACGGGATTCAGCCTGGTAGCATCATCGCGTATGTGCTGATCCGCCAGTGCCTGGCCTTGCTCCGTATTCGGATCGAAGCGTACTACTTTCATCTCTACGCCTCCCGGGCGTAAGGTGGCCTGCTCGAACTTAGTCGGGTTGCCAGTGGCCGTCTTCTTGGCCAGAACGGCAGAAGAAGTGGACGAAGAAGAGGAGGTCGCGGAAGACGAGTCGGCCGTTTTGGGTTTCTTGACGATCGACGGTACCGGTTCGCTGGCAGCCACCGCGGAAGCGCCTCCGGCACCGTAGAAATTCGCCAGGGCCTCGGGCGGTAGTTTCTCGATCGGTATGTCGCCGACCTTGTCGTAATCCAGTATTTGTATGTCGGCGTTACCTAAAATACCGGAACTGAGCAACTGTTCCCTTATATCATCCGGAACCTCATCCGGTAGGTTCGCGATGTTCGCCTTAATTTTAGCTTCGTTCTTGGGCGAAATAGTGGTCGTTGTCGATGGTGCCTCGGTTGTCGTTGTTGTCGTCGTTGTGGTGGTAGTCGTTGTACTCGATACGAACGATCTCACAGTGGATATCGCGTTGAAATCTTCCGTGTTAGTTACCGGAGTCGCGTAAATCTTCTGAGAAGGATTCGACGAGAAGGATGGTCGTCCCCAGATCGACGACCTTTGGGATAACGATGGGAATCGTTGTTGTGACACTTGTGGTGGTGGTTGCGGTTGTTGTTGTTGTTGAGATGATTGATGATTTTGTGAAAAAAATCCTTGTTGTTGATTTTGGAATATTTGTTGTTTCGTGTTCAGATGTTGTTGCTGGTCGTTTAGATTAAATTGGGTCGTTGGGTTTCTTATCAGGTGTTGGCTCTCTGGCGACGGACTTGGCGTTTGAAGGGAGCCATATAGGTCTTGTGCCGTTTCCGAGAATCCTGTTGGCTGAATTACGGGATGAGGCGGGAATGGGCCGGGGTGAAGTGGATTCTCTCGAATTGCATAATGTTGTTCCAATTTAGGAACAGCTTTGAATATTTCTCCGCCCGGTTTCTGAACCTGAGGTTGAACCGGTATTTGCGGTATACCCGGTACCGGTTGCGGTTGATTGTACTTTAACTGTGCACGATACTGTTGCTCTTGCAACAACTTCTGTTCCTGTTCTTTATTCCTTCTACGTTGCTCCTGCAATCGTTGCTGCTCTTGCAGTCTTTGCTGTTCCTGTATTCTCTGTTGTTCTTGTACTCTCTGGTGTTCCTGTAGCCTCTGATGATCCTGTTGCCTTTGTTGCTCGTGTTGCCTTTGTTGTTCCAACAACCTTTGCTGCTCGATCTGCCTGTGTTGTTCAACATGTCTTTGTTGTTCCGTTTGCCTTTGCTGTTCCAAAAATCTCTGATGTTCCTGAAGCCTTTGTTGCTCGTGTTGCCTTTGATGCTCCCTGTGTTTCAGCAGTTCTTGCTGTCGACGTTGTTCATGATACCGTTGCTTCTCCAATTCCTGTTGCTTATAAAGAGGCAACGTTTGTTGCTGTTGCTGCTGTACAGGTTGTTGCTGATCCACGTTAAAATGATTTCCCTGGTTTATCGGTAACGGTTGGTTTTGTATCTGTACACTTTGGTGGGAAACCGAAAGCGTTGGAGGAAATCCTGGTTGCTGCGGGTGACTGATACTGACACGATGAGGTGGGCCGAAGTTACTGAACGGTGCACGTTGCTGCACTTCCGGCAAGCCTTGAATCGTGATAGGCAGCCGTTGAGGTCTTGGCAACGGGTTTCTCGTCTGCGGTGGCGTAGGTGAGAACGGTGACTGTTGCTGCAAGAAATTTAGAGGTTGTTGCTGGGACGGTTGATGCAGTGCCGGCTGTTGCGGAAACGAATTCGCGATCCTTTGCTGCGGAAACGCGGCCGGTACTCTTTGATGGACAGGCTGAATCGGTTGATAGGGACCGTGTTGCCGTTTAGGAGAACCAGGTGCAGTGGAGGCTGGCTTGGAGAGTTGGGTAGGCGGTGCCTCTTGGTCGCTGCGTTTGTTGTGATTGTTCGGCGGCACCTGGTCCGTACCAAAGGTAACGCGAATCCCGCTAGAACCGGAATGGTATACCTCACTCTCGGGTCGAATAATTGCTCTCAAAGTTGTGGACGGTTCCGACGGTACTGGTGTCGCTGTGTGAACAGGTTCTTCTGGGTAAGGCGCCGGGTTATCTGGCTTGATCTCCTCGTGTTCCTCAACAGGTGTCAGCGCGGGTATGGGTGGATCGTAGACGACTCGAGGCTTATCCCCGTAACCCTTCTTTTTCTCGTACTTCACGTAAAACACCTGTATAGGTTCTTTAGTAGGTTTCGGGGTCGGAGGCGGAGGTGGTGGTACCGGCGTTGGCAAAGATTCGTTCGATTCTTTGATGATAATTTCGATAATCGGCTCCGGTTCTGTTGGATAATAGTTTAACGGGCCCTCTTCGTAGAGATCGTCGCTCTTGGAGCTCGCCAGAGGATTGTAGAGCGGATCTCTCTGAGAATATTGAACGATCGGTTCCATCTGTACCGCATAAGGCGGCGGTCTGGCTCCTCGTCTCGGATAAAACGCAACCTGTTGTCTCTTATCGCGGTTTTTCGAGGACTCATCTTTGGCAACGGTCGCAACGACCAAGGTCGCTACCACCACGACGATCTGCATGGGGGGGGGGGGGGGACTTCCGCGTACGGTCGTAAAACGCATTGGTAGAAAGATCGGTTGCCGCGTGGGTAACCGAGTGACCCGATTAATAACGAGAAGAAACATCCTGCAAGGCCTTAAGCGGCCAAATCGATTGGTATTCTAGCGTCGCCGAATGGACAGTTACTGCTACCCTGATAAGCGATTCCCAGACACGATCGTGTTCCCGATATGGCGAGGCCGAGTTACGGCACGCATCTGATATATACGATGTTTTTCGCGTGTAAATTGTTGCGAACAGTTACAGAAATCTCTTGGCCAGGTGCGTTTCACACGGTGCCGGCGAAAGAAGGAGAGAAAATTTAGGTTTTGGATTCACGGCGTGTGGGTTTCACCTCGAGAATTCGGTGACTCTCCTAAAATGGGGACTTCTTAATATTCCTCGACGAAAAAAGAAAACTACGTCTCCGACGAACGCGACGAAGTTTTATTTACGCGGTATCAATATTAAACACGAACGAATCTTGTCCCCTTTCTTACCGAGATCGTCTTGAATCACTGTTACTCGACATTTATACAATTACTGTAAAGATTAATGCGTTACGAATAATTTGCTTAACACACATAAACGGGTCGCTAATCTGATATACTTTCCCTCGCTAAGTAGCCGGAGGCGATACGCTAGCTGGTTACAAATGATAGAATCCACGTCGAACGTTTCCCGCAAACTAGGAGATGAGACACGGTTATTACGATGAAAGTATAAGCGAAGCACGTTCTCTTAAATGAACTATCTACATTATTAACGCGACACTACCGAGAAGTTTCACCGGTCGCCGGGAAGACGCTAGAACGACATCAGACTTGCGGCTTTTTCTTTTCTCGTTATAATTACCAGTTCAAGGAATCGCATGGTGTTGCGTTGATTTGTCGCTCGGACAATCCTGTGTATTTTTGATGTTGTTGCGATCGTTGGAGTCACACTACACCGACTTCACGTGGCTAACTCGATCGAGGGGTGGTTAACTCGCGGTAGGCAACATGATATCCGCAGGACCGGGCATGTACTGAACGATATTGAATGAAGCTTCGCATGGGAACTGAGGACAGATTGGGCCCAGAGGCCCGTTTCTCCCTACCCGATGCCACCACCACTGGACTCTTCAAGAAGCTCCTCTCTAATATCGAATACGGTGGGGCACCTTTCTCTGGCTAGTGGCTACGTACGCTTTGCGGCTAGCGTAAGGCAGCCGTTAAAGACGTGGCGTGCAGGACATACAGAGACGTGGTTGTTCGAGACGAAACAAAAAAAAAACAACGGAGGTTCCAGCACGAAGAGACAGACGGAGCACGGGGAAGGGGAAACGGGCGAAGTCGTTGCCGACTTTCTTTAAATCCGACTCCCGATCGAAAGGAAAGGAAGATGATTATATTAACCGAGCGTCACGTTTCCATTGACCTCCAAGGCCCATCGAAACCGAAACCCACCTTCTCCTCTAGGAGAAGGTCGTGTCCAGGACTGTTATAGCCGACAACCGAATTATTCGGTGAAAGACTTACCCGCCTCGGACATAATAACGCGGCCGATCGAGACAGTACGCGAGCGCGAGTAAGCGAACGATCGCGTCAATGCACTTATCATTACTTTCGCTAAAGCCTTACGGCGGTTCCGAGCGAATGATTTCTTGCGCACGAATCATTTCCTGCATGTCTAATGACCTTTCTTTCGCGGTGATAAGCAGATTTTTCCAATCACTCTCGCCATTTCTTGGTTAACATCTATAACTCGATAGTTATTACTGATTTAATTTACTCATTGCATTTGTACTTTGCTACCTATATCTAAGTAGCACTGTTTTTTTTATATACACATGACCTTACAAGCATGGATACCGATAATTAATTCAAGTTAATGCTCCGAGAAAATTTACCTAATTGATATTACAGTTTTCAATGTCGCTGTGTCAATATTTATCCGATGATACACCGTCAGACGACACAATCATTTCTCTTTCCCCGTAACAAAAATAGACATTTTCCACCGTGTTCGAGCGTCGTAAAAAGATCGCGTGCACTATTTTCCGTAAATCGCGTACAGTCGCTGTGAAAGGCAGAAATCTAGAATACCAGTTAAATGAGGATGGCCTGGTAAAACCCTTGATTGCAAAAGCTCACCGTGATGCAAACTTCTCATACTTGCGTAACACGCATTCTGAACTGATCTATCACGCGGCTAGACGGATTCCGTCTAACGATATCCTATGGTCTTACCGATCCTCCCTCCCCCCGGAATTCACATTTGAACTTTACAGTCCAGCTACCGGATACAAAAGAAATCGTGTACAAGCGTTTTCTCTTTCCCCGTCGAAAGTCACACCGTTCTTCGATTTTGAAATTAGAAGCTAAGTGCATTGACATTTATGAAATTCGATGGACCACCATGAGCAGTGACCCACGGAGATGAGCATTTGGCGAATATCCACGCACTGTGGAGATTCGACGTCGCTCGTCCTACTTGGGAACTTTCACTTACGTTGGCGTAAGAGGTCCAAATAACCGCTGAGAGATTCGAACACGATGGGTAAAGAATCTGGTCAAATGGTCAGTGGTTTCGAATTGTAGTACATGTTTAACCGAAAGAAAAAATACCTTCACTTTCCTAGAGATAGCTGATCTGAAGTTCCATTAAAAGAACATTACAGAGACAATGGTTGAATTTTCTCTGCCAGACAAAATCATACGATATCTCCTTTTACAAAAACTCTTAAACTACTTAGATACTACTCGGTATAATGTGCAGTTAATTGTTGAGCTTGCTACGGCCAAGGGTGGATAAACGAAATAGGTGTAAAAAGACAGTTATATTATAGCCTTTAGCAATAATTACGAAAGCAGTCTGTGAAACAAACGCTTCAGACTAGATTGCACGAATTTCAATCGCCCAGTTCTCATGAAAGTCCGAGACATAGAGCAGCAGATGATACGGTTCTCCTTCTATGGACATACAGTTTGTAGGTATATAGTTCCCCGAGAGCAGTGCGCTCATGAGCAATAACGTAACTGTTGAAGAGTGAAAGTGCCGTAAAGTGGGACACGGCGAGAATAGCATCCGATCTTATAATTAATAAATAAAGCAAGCAAACGCTTCTGATTTTCCCTGATCCTTTGTGTTGAAACGCCGGAAGATGGCCGTATTATATGACCTTGGGTAACATATATTAAGGATACCAAACATTTTGTAGGAAAAATCTCATCTGATTGAGCCAATTGTTCTTTTTATGCGATAGTCCTTCAAAGATTTCGTGTTAAGAAACCGTATCCATGAAGTTGTTGGATTTTGCAACTGGCACTTCAATGTTCTTTCCTTCGGTCTTAACTTTCCTTCGAGGCAAACATTATTGTATTGACATATGCACATAACCGCGTTATATAATTGGATAGCGTACACAGTGTTAAACAAAAAGTATCTTTAATCGACGTTATGTCTACTGCACTTTCTATTTCCATCGTAGAGAGTAGATTTTGAAATCTTGTGTGGCATGATACTTGAATAATATTATACTGGAAATATTTAATTTATAATAATATCTAATGTACGTGAACAGATGAGAAAAATTATTTATCCTGGTTTCTGTAAATTCAGAACGGAGTCGAAACCACGTGGATAGATAACTTAAATTTTCCCGGCCATTCCGTAACAACGATGGCCGCATCTGTAGAGATTCAGTGCACATGCAGAGTCTGCACCAATATTCGTCTAACGATCGACAATGTATTTTGTGTTTTAGACGTATACGGTTGGCTATTGAACTCTTATGTCGTGGTATGTAATATAAAATAAATTTTTTAGACGTCTTTCATATCGAACTGTTGCTGCTGTACTCGTTCGTAATATTTCGATGCATCCACAGATGCGTCTAATATTAATACATAATTAATGTTGACCATTTTTGTAAGTAATGATTTTGAGCAATAATAAAGAGAATTGTTTTGTCTTAGGACTTTTTTCAAGAAAAATTATGGGATAAATTGCCAGAAAGTTGGAGATTTGCTCTACACGATGTATCTCCTCGAGAGTTTGGGAAATGGCTGTCGGGAGACATCTCGTGGTGAGTGACGTTACTACACCGTTTAAACTTATCTTTTGCACATTGCATTATATTTGTTTAATAATATTGTAGCACGCAAGTATGGCCCTTATCTTTACTTGCACTTCGTCAAGTGACTAATAGTCTAAAAATAAATAGAGACCATGGAGACCCAGCAAGTATAATATCTTGCAAATTGGACAGTACAAAAAGAAATAAGGAAGAGACTAATAAAAAATTTCAAAGTACCAAATCAGAAGTACTTGATAAATCAAATTCTCAAGATAGAAAATTTACTAATTTATTCTCAAAGCATATAAAAAAGAAAAAGAGATACGAAATACAAGAATTAGCTCACGTAATTTTATTTTTTTTTTGGCATAAATGATTACGTTTTAATACATCTTGAGTGTTTATAGGTATGTGCTGACTGTGCTTATGAGTCTAACTGTAAATGTATTGTTGATATTGGGGCTGGTATGGGTCATTTGGCTCGTACCTTAGCATTTCAACATGGTTTATGTGTTACTTGCATTGAACAAGATTCTACACTGTTGCAACAAGCTAGGTAATGCCTTTACTGTTTAAAGTTAATATTGCAGTTCATATTTAATATTATATTCATTGTAGGAAATGGGATCAAGAATTATTAATGTCTGCAAAAAAGCATCTACTCCATTTCTGCGAGAAAGTCCCACAGCATTATACAGCTAAATTAGAATCATCAAATTTGGTAGAATCAGAATTAGTTGGACATTTACAAAATTTATTTCAGAATGGGTTCAACTTATGTAAAACAGATGCTAAATTTGGTCTTATAGGACTTCATTCGTGTGGAGACTTGGCTCCTTTACTGCTAAAACTTTATTCTTCCAGATGCGAAGCCAAATTTATTTGTATCGTAGGATGTTGTTACATGAAATTATCTTTAAAGTTTGTATGATTTTTATATGAATTATTTCTAACAATTTCACTATACTACGTGTACTAATTAATTTTTAGATCACAATTGAATGAATTAAATGGTTATCCACTTAGTAAATATCTCAGATCATGTAAAAATCATACATTAAGTTATACATCATTAGAAGTGGCATGTCATGCCATTGAAAAGTACTGTGATAAATTGAAGACAGGGAATTATGAAGATTTAATAGTTAAGTGAAGCAGTAGGTCTATATGTATATGCATTTGAGCATGTTGTTAAATGAATTATTTTTAGGTTCATACTTATAGAGCAGCTTTAGAAACTATTTTAATAAAGAAAAGTGAAAAATTGCGACATAGTCAATTGAGAAATGTCAAAGTAAGGAAAGGCATGACATTTCAACAGTTGAGTATTTTCCGTTATAGAACAACCATTTGAATGTTTGACAGTTACAAGTACAAAAAATACAAGTAAATATATATTAATATTTTAGGTACTGTGACGCAGCGACGTCATATTTGGATACTTACCTGCAACCAGAAGACTCTGACATCAATAGTCCAGATATTAATGCCTATTTAAATCGCTGGAAAGAAGTCATAGTATTTGGATCCTTACGGATGATGTTGGCGCCGTTAGTGGAGACGATCGTACTGCTCGATAGATTCCTGTTTCTGTCTGAAAAGAATTTATCACCGACATTAAAACCCGTTTTCGATAGTAGACTATCACCGCGAAATTTAGTATTAATATCTAAAAAGAATAATTGATCAATTTATCACCTTTAAATTACTTTTCAATGAACCACTCCTTCGAACTCGACCGATTACTACGGAAGACACTCCTGCAATCGCAGTTCCCGCGTCCACGAAACAAAGTCCCCCAGATAAGACTGTGCCTTTGATTGGACAATACGATTTAATTACAATTATTGAGAAACAGTTTATTTGAATTTCTTTTCCTGCGCACGAATGCCACGATTTTTCGAAATCTCACAAAACAACACGACACACAGCATATTCAAACCATTTCGACGCATTGTAAGTATATAGTTAATATCAAATACGCGATTCATACGGATTACACGACTAGTGGGACGCGAACCAATCACGGATTGAATCGAACGATGGAGGCGCGTGCGCGCGATTCCGCCCTAAGGATTCGTCGGTATTCGAGCGGTGGCGTCGGTAGGTAGCGCTGCAGTAGCCGGCTACCTCGCCAGAGGCAGAGACGTTCCTCTCCAGCAACATCGAGATCCAGTTTCCCTTAAGCCGCTCTAGCGCGTTTGTCTGTTCTCGTCGCGTTCGCGTCGTGTCCTACCGATTATTTTCTCCTTCCTCCCCCCCTCCCCCGCCCGCGCACGAGATCGTCGACACGGTAGAGAGCCGCGCGGTATACACACGGACGTGTCGTTATAGCACCGAGTGTCCCGCTTTAAAAAGTAATTCGCCCGGTGCCGAAACACCCAGGATGGCGTTCAACGGAGACGGACCACACTCCAAAAGGCAGCGACTCGAGGAATCCGGTCACAGGGTGAGTAGTATACACGCGTCATATCCTGATAGTAAGCGGTGCGTGTTTGGTTCTCGATTGAACGACCAGCGTTCCGGGTTCGATGTGTATATTTTTTTTCTTGTCGGCGCCGCCGTTGTCGTTTTTCTCTATCCCCCCCACTCCCCTCTTGTTACTCCGAAACGCGTACGTTGGCTCGTACGCGGGTGCTAGTTGAGAACGCGTGCGTTTCGTAGTGTCGCGCGAGAAGATTTACAATCCGTGAGGCGGCCGCCGCGATAGCGCGGAGGGGGGAAAGTCGCCATTTATCCGGTCGCTTTTACCCGTATCACCGCCGCCACCGCGTCGAAACAATGGGCGATGCGCGCGCTCTCGTAGGAGAGAGAATGTCTCGTGTCCGCCGCGCGACCGTATCTCGTATAATACGAAACGCACGAACCGCCTAAAGCTCTCTTCCGATATCGTGGCCCGTGTTTCGGCAGCAACCTGTTATCTCGGGTACGCCGTGTGTGTGCCGCCCATCGTGTTTCATCGACGATTCGGAATCGTCGACGACGCAGTCGCCACCGTCGTTCCGTTGAAAAGGCCCCGTTCCATCGTCGTTATTGGCGACGGCCGTGCGCCGAGGATGCACGTTCAAAACAAACCCCCGTCGGCGAACCGGGGTCGATAATTTCCATCGCGTTATCACGCGAGACGAGGCGTTGTCGCGATGCTCGCTGTCTCCGCGGATTATCATCGGGACCAGTTCGACGTTTTTATATATCGTGACCCACGAATTTATTCGGAAAGAAAGACCACGGCCAGATAATGTAGCAGTCCACCCGTGTTCCCGTAAACGCGTTCTATAGACGCTAAGAAGTCTTCGGCCGCCGGCTCTCCTATGCTCTTATCAAAACTCCGTTTCTTCGGAGGGATGTTTTCGTGCTGAAATCGATCCCTGGTCATTCTGTTAAACTCACGTTAACCGAATGTATCCGTCCAGGGTTTCGAAGGTACGAGAGACCATAACGATACTTGTATGTCGATATATTTGTTTGTTTTTTTTTCTGTTGTAAAACGCAAATTTATTATTCTTTTTTATTGCGACACGATGTTTCGATGCACTTCGAAGCATTTCTTCTTTTGTTTTCGCTCCGAAGTGTACACGTGCTTTTTGTGACAGTATACAATAGATATGAAACGTTTTATTTTCTGTATTACGAGGACATGCTTTGCGATCGCATATAGCGGTGGCCATGGGAAAGTTTAAACGATAAACGTGTTCTCAAAAAGAGGTATAATTTGACGGAGTAGAAGAAAATTTTGGAGTGACAACCAATTAATTGTACAGTTCAGTAAACTTATGCGTTTAAACGTAGCTTGTTTTTGTTGTATTTTTAACATAGATGTGTCGAGGATAATTTCCGGTGTTGTTACGGAAGAATCTTTAAATTTATTTCCGCTTTCATTGTATTTTCTATTAGTAAACGAATATCTCTCGCAGAAAATAAATTAACTCCGGAAAGATTATATCACCATCTCAGCGAGAATGGTAATTACAGTCTAATGCAAAGTCATTAACGTGTAGAAATCTGAATATTACATATTTTTTGTTTGTCCACCACTATATTGCACGACGTAGCCGACGTAATGATCGCTAATGTGTGATATATAGGAGGAAAATGTAAATTGAATTACATTATTAGAGTCATTCATGAGAAACGCAGTCAACAGATTATAAGAAAGTAGTATGGGAATATACTACCCGCATTTATAAATAACAAGTACGAATTGCGTTCGATCAGACGTCACTTGCGACGCTTTTTCTATACGCTCTCGCAACTTCTGTTAAGTCTTCTGCAACAATGCCGTAATCGTGCGAATAATCTACGCATTGTCATCGTAAACAATTCGCGAAATCAATTCTGTAGTAAAAGTTTAGCACGACAGCGAAGAAAGGTCATTGTCGCGTCGACTACTCGGTGACCTTCGTTCTACGGTTGCTAGCACTGCATGTGTTGCTGAGAACACATGCCACAGATGATGTAACAGTAGGCGTAAGGTGTTACATATGCATGTATGCCAATCATATTTTCATACGATCTACGTCGAAGCACCTTGATCGGGATATTGACCCTCAGTCGCTGTTTTTTTTTCTCCCTCCTCCGAAAGTAATCCTCCGTTCTTTGTGTACACTCTGCCTCGGTTCTCGTCGACAGATCTCTGGCTTGGTTACGGAGAAAGTGATCTCGAAGGGGTATACAAACAGTTAATGACACTTTCATTGAGACTTTTATGACAGGGTGATTCAGAATTTTCTGCTGCTGTTTACTATTACCGCTGTAAACTTGTTTCAGTATTATACTATGGCAGCCTATTTCTTTTATCACCATAAAAAGGCTATGCTTGTTACAATAGGGTAGTGTATTGTAACCAGATTGCGAATTTTTATGAAGTCGACGGGGGACGATATTGTGTCCTCGTAAAACCATTAAGTTGTAAAGGTACTACTGTTTCGTTTATGTAATACTATACGTTGGACTACAATACTTAAAAACAGTATTATATTAATATTACTCAGAGTTAGGCTTTCTTTATTTTATAATATCGTGAAATATATAATATCGTGTCCCAGATGGAAGTTAGGCATCTTTTATTCGTTATTCGAAAACTCTTTATTTGGATAATGAATATCTCCGATATTACTGTAGAAGTATAGTATGATAAATTACCACACAAACACAGAATCCTGACCAGTGAGTACGGTTACTATGGGTGCTTGTGTACAAGCTCTCAGTGCTCCGATTTCGGAACAGCTGTGCTCCATTTGCGGGAAATCAATGCGTATGAGGCAGTATGAGTTGAACGGTACGCAGAAACTTGTAGGTACGTAGTCTCTATGACTGAGGCAACAGTAGTTATCGGTAATGATATAGGTCAGTATTAAAAATATGTACATGTCGACACGTTTGAGTGTATACATATAACCAGTCGCAATGGTTCGAGTGCAAACGCATAAAAGTCACACCAGACGGTTAACGAGGAAACGATTCCATTTATGTTACGCCGAGTTAGAGAGGTTTTTTGCCCGGTTCGAATCGCCATAATGTTCTCGTGTCGACTCCCTGTTAATGTTAATTAAGTGACGACGATCGGGGATAAGTCTCGCGTACTTTGAATATCAATGCTTCGCGTCCACTCTTTGCCGCCGTTGGTATCTTTCGCTGCGTCGCATAATGCATACGGAATGCCACGCGATTTCTCAGAGAGACGACTCGGTACCGTGTCGACGTTTCCACCAATGGCGGTCCAGAAATATCGATTCCTCCGGCATTTTCGAACACAAATATCGCCCGTTCGTTTGATAATCCAGCAGGCTCGAGAGATCAAAGCGCGCGTCAGTGTTTTCACGGGGTATGAAACATTCAACGAGGAATGCAGACGAAAAAATAAAAGATTATGTTGGTCGGCCGCGTTTTCTGGCGATTAAAGTCCTCTTGGGCTCGATTCGCGTAGGCTTATCTAGAACCGCGTATCTTTCGATGAGATTCAAACGACCTCGAGGATCTCGAGTAATCGTGGTTGAGAAGAAAATGGAAACTTGACGGAACAGTTTAAGGTACGGGCGGGTCGGTTCGGGAGTGTTGGATCCATCATTCATTCTCGTCAATCGTGTCCCAGATGGAAATAGGATTCGTTAATCTCTTGTCGCTCATCGTGTGATCCGGAAGACCCTTTCCCATTAATCACATCGTTCGAACGTTTCTTCCCGGGCGTGGGACTCTTGGTGTATTTTACACATTGATCGCAGTCGTTTCAAGTCGAAGCCAATCCGGTCAGAATGGTTCGAATCGAATCGCTTAAAAACCTGTAGGTACACTGACGTAGCAAACTTGGCTTCCGTTAGAGGAAAAAGTAGCGTAGTGGAAGGGCCTCCTACCTGTTGGTAAAATTATTTGAAGTATTGAAATAAATGGTAAGTTAATTTGGTGTAAATTTCAATGAACCCCCGAGACTAAATTATTGGAGGCCCTTCCCCTAAGCTGCTGTTTCTCCTAGCAGAAGCCGAATTTTCTCGTGAGGGTACCTGTAGATCTAAATCAAATACACGTTTCTTTCAAAACAGAAACATTTCGACAAACACGATTTTGGTGAATCTTTGTAAACGGAGCCGATCAGCAAAGAATATGTTACTATAATCGTGTCGTTCGCAAATATATCGCATCAGCACCATTCCCAATGGCGGTACATTGCTCTAGACTAATTGGACCCCTATGATTCGTTACTTTTCGAGACAAGATGTGGTCCAAGTCGCTGGTGTCACCGCTCGCGGTCTGGATAGAAATCTGTTTGAACTTTGCCAACGCCCGAAGTCAGGCTGTCTCTCAAAGTTAGCGACGCTGTCGGTTTGCTTCCCGGTGTGTCATAGCCGACCAGAAATATCTGCACCCTTGGTGTATCATCGCAACGTAACGCTCTCACGTGGCTCCCTCGCCGGAATGCCTCGCGGATAGTAACTCGTGTCACCTGTGATGATATGTGCCCGTTATAAAAAGATCGATACACACTGTGGGCCGAGTGAATACTTCGAAAATCGTACGCGGTGTATGAAATTCATGAATGTCGAGACTAAGCATTTTATAGGTTGGCAGTCCGCTGCTATGGACGGATATCGCGTAAATGTTATTAGTAGACTGTGGATTTTATGAATTTATAGCTTATAAATACAATAAAAAATTAAACTTTCCTCGGATCCAACGAGGTCTCTATTTTATTCTGAACCTAATAAGATACTTAAGAGGGAAAATAAATTTCTACGATTACTCCTGTCTTTATAAATTACTTTAGAAACTTTCATTTTGCATAAACATCCGCAGTCTAATTATTAGCCATTGATAGTTGATGATATATCCTGCACGAGCTTCGACAGGCTTGTATCGTGATGTATTTTCAGAATTATCGTATCGTTTTTCCAGGTTCTTGTGAGGTGATGTTAGTGTGAATCAAGTGCTTTCTGTATTCGGTGGTTATTAATCTTTGTAATATCGGTAATTTCGGTAATCAACAGGATTTACCCTTTAGCTACTGACCACTAGTATAGTGACTTATCGTTAAGTTATTTTTTGGGACGAAGCAGTACTATATGTATAGTGGTTTCCCACTGGGTGACGGTTTTAACCCATTTGCATCCATGCACACATATCACATTGTACAAAATAATTAGTATAGATTACGCAAATTAATGAAATACTTTGCACTTATTAAATTTACAAAAATGTCATGTTAAGGGCCTCATTTTAATTATGTTCACGTGATACAACTGGGTTAACGATGAGCCACTATAGTGGGCTCACTTGTTTTATTACTTCTAAAGTCGTTTATGTTGCTTGTGTAAATGTCTTCATTTTTTTCTTTTTTCTTGCACTCTACGGCAGAATTGCTGGTACAGCACTATAGCTCCGCGGCCAGCATTACCGTAGCTAAAGGGTTAATGACGCTTTGGTCTAATCAAATCCGTAGCATCTACACTGCGTGGCATAACTATAAAACCATCCTAAAATTTTTCGGACCCTATATATTGTGGTTAAAATAAAAACAAATCACTTTTTTTCACGGAAATATGATGTATTCTTTTCTGGAGAAATATTATTTCTCAACACGATTTCAGATATGGTATACTTGGTTCGTTTTTATTTTAATCACAATACATACGAACTGAAAATTTTTGGGTAATTTTATAGTTATGCCACTCCGTGTACAAGTTCTAAAAATATTTTCAACTGACTCTCTACCGTTAGGACGATTAAAAACGAAATAATTTCTGTCCCAGCAATTAATTACTCGCACGGTATTTCTAACAATAATGGGATTGCAATAATTTGAAGATTATTTTAACAATATTATCCCGTGAAATACAGTTTAAATTGTTTAGCTGTGTGCAGTCCACCAAAAGTGCTTTATATTCGAACCGTAAAGCCCCTCGGTATAATGTAAAGTAGTTTGTAGTTGAAACACTCTGGTCGGTGGAAGTTAAAGTACGTGAACGGGCAATTGAACTCGCGTTAGCGGAACTTCGTAATTTAAGAATTCACGGGGAGAACCGATTTCAAGAAAAGAACCGTTGGGCATACGGGATTTAATTGAAGAAACATTTAAGCACGCGGAGCAAGGAAATTGTAAATCAGCCGTTAATATCAATGAAATTCCGAAAATTTCACGCCGCCGTAATTTCGCACGAGTTATACGTTTGTCTCTGGGAAATATTTTTCGCAATATGAAATTGCGTAGTTGGATGATATATGAAATTAAATTACTCGTTTTCCAGTGCTTCTCTCTCTCTCTCTCTCTCTCTCTCTCTCTCTCTCTCTCTCGACTCGTGCAACCAGGTCGCGTTCCCTGCATCGGTATAAATTGCTTTTCACATTGTATAATGGAATAATGCCCGCCTCAATGGCTAAGAGTGTTGAACCCGACGGTAAATTGTCATCGATCATAATATCATTGTTTCATTGATCATGATTATTACGACCCGCACAAAAGTCTAAACCGTCATCCGATACGTCGCGATGCCCAGCTGAGAGATCATTGTTCCTCGATACCTCTCGTAATTTTCGTCATTACACTTTCATGCGCGACGATTGGTGTGTTTTTCACGAGGAAAAAAATTTAATTTCGCGTTCTTTCTCTCTCTACGTGCTCCATTATAAAATAATCGACGTCCCATTCAGGAAGTTCCACTATTAGAGCCGCGATGCTCCGATAAATGAGGAGCTAATTCCCGCGAATTCGTTTCGTTCTTGTGGCGAACCTCGCCTTGCAGAATCGACGCGTGAGATCGAAATTTATGGAATTCAAGCCAACCTTTAACGGGGAGAAAGAAAGAGACAGGGAGCGAGCTCTCGGTTCAAATATATTCCAAGGACTTCGAATCCATCGTGGCCGATTGCCATGGAGGGGAGAATCGTTCTTCGTTGAAAGCCCATTCCCGGAAAGGTACTGCGTCGCTTTTTCCCTCCGCGTTCACTGTTCACTAAACGCTATTCTTGTGCTTTACGTTTCGAAATAACCACACCGAAATAAAGGCTTGTTCTCGTTAGCGCGGAATTTCTTTGAAGGATGAGGCTGTCTGGCAACAATATTACGCAACCCCACACCCCCGCATCCAGGCATCGGTACTGAAGCTTTTGATGATGTATGTGGGATGACTGTTAATTGCGTGTCAATCGTCTCTGTGTGGGTAAATCGGGATTAGGGAGGAGAAAAAAGAGCGTTCTTTCGGCGCGTGACGTTTTGGAGTACGTTTCTCTTGGGTGTAAAAGGACTTGAGAAAAATAGCCGACGATTTGACGTATACCTCGCATTCATTATCTGGATAAAGAGTTTCGAATAACGAATAAAAAATAAAATAGTATTTTGTCTTTTTTCATTGTTTAAATGTGGAACTGTCAATTTCTATAATAAATTTCTATAATAATATTTCTTCTTGAATGGGTAGGCAACACAGGCAAACCAAGCGATTCCAATTTTTACAATGAAATAATATTTGTTTATACTAATATTCTTGAATGGGTTGGTAACGCAGGTAAACAATTATTTAATCTCATGAACTGTTTAAAAGCCAGGACGAGGATCTTAGATATTGCTGTCTTTCATTATTTATTATTCGAATGAAATTATGCCCAACTTTGGTACCTCGTAACTAAATGAATTTATTCTTTCTGGCACTAAAAATAGTCTTTAACGAACTAACTTCGACGAAGAAAGTAGGACCGTTCGAGGTTCGTAATTACGTGAAATTTCATTCTTCTATGTTTCATAACGTCCTACGACCGTCCTTTCTGTCATAAGGTGGATTTCGCATTAAGTTCTCACGCTCGGAAGTGACTCCGATGGTCGTAAAAGCACGTTTCCAACGGGAAAAGTCGTAATTTAATAACGATGGTCCGTGTAATTGAGATTCTACCGTACTCGTTGTAACTTCTTGCAATTACGAACAAATGGTTATTCATTTTCCTTCTTAGTATAACTTTAATATCAATTTATTTAATGGTTTCCCTCGGTTGAATCCTTACGAAAGGAAGTGCATCGCGGGAACTGCGGGGGGGGGGGGGGGGAAGAAATAATCAGAGTAACAAGCATTGAAGTTTAAACCATCTGTACACGAACGTCCCTCGAAATTTGATTTCTTAGTAATAATATAACAAACAATCTCCATACAATTCATCCTAGTATCCTTTTCCATTCATCGCACGAAACGTAAGATCGTGCATAATCGTAAAAGAATCAGTACCCACTATAATTTATCGATCGTATCCAAGGAAGGTCCATCAATGTTCCACGGAAAATGGCCATTTCGCACGGCCCTCCCATCAAATACAATACACGGACATTTGTCTTCTTTGCTCGTACCAAATGGAAAAAGGAAACCGATAAATTTGTCACAGCATATTACGGATGAACCCGCGAACAGAGAACGACCCGGACGGGGTGGAGGGGTATCATTCATTCGCGATTTCCGGTAGCGGGAATACGTTGAGTAGGATGTTCGAGGTTGGGGGTAAGGCGCAGCCGGTGAAAATTTATTGGACCATCCGCGGTCCACGGACGTGTGATTATTTGCTCCGGGGACGGAGAATTTGTCGGGTCTAGGCGCGACAGAGAGGAAGAATATCAATCGCCCGGGAGGAACGTTCCACGAGCTTCCTCTAGAACGAAAACTTGCTTCGTCGGCCCCCTCTCGTGATCCGTAAGTTTCGCCCCCCAGCTCCGGAAACTTGGCTGCTGGGTTCGTAATAATTCTCGCAGAAATGTCGGCTCGGCCGGCGCATCGCCGTCGATTATTATGATTAATTAAATCGAAAGAGTTCTATAGAGGGGCAGGGGGGGGAGAGAATAATTAGAGCCGTACTGATGGGACACGGTAGACCATCGAGGCAGTTGGAGCCCACTTCGCCTGGCATTGATTCAACCATGGAGAGCCTATCGATTTGGCATAATTAATAGACAACTGCTAAGTACTGGTTGGTACAGAGAATTGTAATTACGCACAGGGTACCTGCCACGATAGGTAACAATCAGCGTTGCCTGTGTTTGCCTCGGGGATTCGAATACGAACAACGTCTTCGAAGATACTTTCGGTAATTATTGAGAACATGGTCCTCAGCACTTATTTCAATGACCTTGAAATATGTTTTCAAGGCCGTCATTCTGATCAACTTTTCCCTATATATATAATAGACGGTCTTTTTTAATTTTCGAGATATTTGCAAAAAACTGCTTCTACTACAGACTCCTCTCAATTATCGTCCCGAACTCGGGTCCGCACCAATAGTAACTTGACTTACCTTCGTCTCGGTGAAATCTCTAGATTACATCCGTCGAATGTGTCCGATTTTAGATTGTACGTTATCGATTCTACGGAGATCGATAACTACGTGTGCGGGGGAAGGGCACAAAAGATTTTTCGGTGCTTTTAATCACGCGAAAAGCACCACGGTTCTCGTGTACGTGAAGTATCCTCGTTTTGGAGGGAGCAAGCCCCGAATACACGATACGGTATCGGTTAGGTAAATGATAGTCAGGCGTTTTATGGGAAATCCATCGTGGTCGGTGCTTTTGTTTTCTTTTTGTTTCAAAATAGACGTTAGTATTCGGTACATGTATCGCCGTGGGTTCTGTTGTTTTCAATTATCGATATGTTACATGTGGAAGGTTTCTATGTGAAGCTACTACGTGGGCAGCGTTTTCTTTCATAAATCGGTGGGTACTTATATCGGAAACTCGACGTCGACGGAAATCCGGAATCCTTACTCAGGGAAAATCGGATTTCCTCGAGGCAGGTGGAATCTTACCTGGCGAACTTTCCGAAAAAACACTTCTCGTATCGGCTTTCCTCTGATTTCTTCTCGCTTCTTTAGATCGATGAGTAGATCCTCAGAAATTTTCTTTGGTGACATGCGATTTCGGTTAACTTTCTTCAGGAATTTTTCTTAAAGATTTAATGAAAAATTTTTATGCTGAACGTTTCTCTTACATATTTATTATATCTGAAACGATAAATAAAAATTATGTTTGGTTGAAAATATGAAATAAAGATGGCGCTGCAACTCATGAAGGTCGATCACCTCAAAGTTGCTCGATTGGTTGCCATGATTCTGGGTGTTCTGTTCATTAGAAATAAAAAAATTGAAAAGATTCTTAAATTATTCGGACATGGCAATCGCAGGTACCAGATTTGGGTTGAAATATTAAAATTTTTTTAAATAACTACAATTTAAAATTATGTATAGATTTTTGCCTTATCTTTTTTGCCTTTTTCGGGCTGTAATAATTAAAGAAAAATATTTCGGCTTAATTCTGGTAGGAACGATAGCGGCACATCTGCTGAAAAAGTGTACAAAAAGGGGCCCGATCGGTCGAGTAGAATTTAAGATATCGTGGCAACCATTTTCCGAAACACAGTCTTGAGAAAAACACGTTTAAAGTTAGAAAATTTTATGAATTTCGCCATAATGCTTCAGGAACACATTTTCAAGACCACAAATTAAGAAAATACAAGAAAAAGAAAATCGTTTTTTTTTTTGACCTGCTATAGTAGAATAGCTCCTTATAGCATCTGACTTAATACCTCGTGGAACGTTTTCTGTATGTTGCGAAAATATTTACATTTCTCGAGGCCTCTACACCACCACGTACCAAGGACACTCTTATCTGTCGCGCGACAGTATCGTCGCGTAATGGTCGCGCGGTGATTTAACCCGATCAAATTGGTTTATCTTCGAAATATGAAATGCTATCGCTCGGCAGTCATGGAGAGGCGGCTTATCGCCATTGATCGCCAAAACCGATATAGAGTAAAAATTTCTGTGGGGTACCTCTGGACATGTTCGGGTTTCACAGTGCCTGCAAAACCGCAATTTCAGATAACAGTTTAATATTTTCTCAATTTCAAAACTTCCAACACATTTTCTAGAACGTTTTTATAATAATATATTTTTCGTTTGTAACGACAAGTGATTTCAGTTACATAATACATAGTGTTGAAAATTATTCTCATTAGTTATATGGAGATGTTTAAATTATGTTTGAGACACTGTGGTCATTTAGAAATAAGTGATATGCTAAGGAATATCCATCGACTGGCTACTCGATGAATATTGAAATTCGAAGTTTTCAAGCACGATTATTTACTTTATAATTTCGATTTTCTCGTGTTGAAGCACCGTTTCCGGATTAGTAAGAGAAAAAAATTCTCGTATATTCCATATAAATTCTCGTGATAACTTCCACTAATGAGTGAAGTAAAAAAGTTAACGCGTTTTTTGCGTCATTCGCGAGGAAATGAAATTAGAATGTCGTGTTTCACCGATAAAGGCTGATCAGGTCTGGGACATCGTTTCCCTTCTTCCTTTTGGCTCTTTCTTTGGTTTTCCAACGAGTTCCGTCGTCGGCGACGGAGGACAGAAAATTCCACGCTGAAAATGACCCGGGGACCCGCTACAATCGGAAATAATGAAGAGGGCCATTATTTTCTGCATAATGCGAGTACGCTGATTTCGAGGGAAATTCTGCTCGTTATTCGGCTGTGCAAATGCGATACAGCGACGCGTTTACCCGTTGACGCACGATCGCCACGGGGCGTATAATTGGAAACTTTTGAGCGGGAAAAACGCGCGCGAACACAGAAATTAAAACACGGTTATACGATTTGTCGAAAATTCCTCTGTTACTGTCCGGATCTGTAATTATTCTGAAATTCAAAGTTTCAATTCAACATCGGTCGGATAGTTTCGTAAACAATATCCCCTCCTCCGCAAACATTCTCCAATTGGTTCTGCGTACTTTACAACGAAGAACGATGAATTTCCAATGAATAATAAACCCTGTTATCGAATTTAGCTGGTTCCGTCGTTTGTGTCTCGACAATTTTTACAATTTTATTACGCATTGATTGTTTATGTCACGAAACCTTTTTTATTTCCGTGGTTGGGAGAACCTGTTCATATCACTGTACAGGGTGATAAAAAATAGGTACGAGAGTAAGGAGCTCATATTACACACCGAGAGGATTAAAAATTGCTTAATCGATGTAGATCCTAAAGTTGATCCGTTTTCAAAAAAGATAAAAAAAAGTTTGTTTTTACATTACAGACGTTCCATATGGTTTCCTTCCAGTTCAATACAAAACTACACCTGCAAAACATAGATACGACGTACATTTTAAATATTCCTTCCGTATCTCGTATTGCCTGTTATACAACTTTGAATTATGTACGTACCTATTTCTAAATCAAATTTTTCTGTCTACATGCGCCACGTTGTGAAGAGATTCGCGATAACGCTAGTAAATACAAAAGTTAATTCTACACTGAACAGAATGATTTTCGGACCTATATTAATTGGACACTTTTCACTCCTTTCGTTGAGTACTATAAGCCCCAAAAGTCTTAGATCCTTTTTCGCACACTGTGTTTCTTTCACTTCCAATTAATGGAATTCTTTTGCATCACATTACTTGTCTAATTACCGAAACGAAATTCCATCGATCCCGGCAGAACCAAATTACTGGTCGATAAATCTACCTAAAATCATTGGCACTAAAATTCTCACATTAATGACCGTATCGAAAAACGAAGGAAAAAAATATCGACTCTCGGATCCGGCCCAGAATCTTGAACACCCGCTGCGTGACGTAAAACAGATCTCACCTCCGGGCACCTCAAAAGCTATGGATCCGACATTTATAATCCGGTCGGAATTCATTCGTTTGGGATGCCCTCGCGCTGTTTCGTCTGTGGTTTGCTCTAGTTACGTCGTGTTACTCTCTTTGATCGCGGTCAACGTTCGAGAGGATCGTCGCAGGCGAGCTGAGGTGTTGCTGGTCTCTCGAATGGCCGTCCCACGTATTCGATACATCGGTCGCCCCCGTCTAATTAACGACCTCGTGTCCATCCGCGCCTCGGCACAATATAAAGTTGACCTTTCGGAATACCGTCGCCTCGGGGGGGCGAACGGAGATGCGCGACGTTCAATGACTGATGCGTGGAATTCCACCGTGGTAAAACAAAAGGCGTCGTCAGCCTGGGCTGCGTGTCGCGGATCAAACGAAATGGGAAATTAAGTCTGAGCGTTCAGTCGCGAGCGGTGTTCTGGTCTAATAATTCCGCGCGTATTCAATTAACCACGACTGAAGGATTCCTGCCAGGTTGATTCTTATTCGGGATCGAGCTACCGTGAAAAGAGCAAAACGGAATTCCGCGACTAGCGATGGGGCGTGTTTGGATCTCAGTTTTGAAGCGATTCGAAGTTCTTCGGTGGGTACATACTGTTAACATTCGAATCACTTCGAGTTCAATTCGATACTTGGAACTCTTAAGTAGATATTCATGTCTTGAATCTTGATTAGTTTTGAGTCTTTAAAAATTCGATAGGTCCTGAAAGTCTTGTGAATCTGTTGATAGGCCTACTTAGAACGGTTCGTGAGTAATCAGTATCTTACAAAAGGATTTCAAATGGTTTTCTTTGTTAAATAAGTTATATTATAATTATTAAAATGCTTTCTACTCCCATTGAAACATTCAAGATTGAGAACTATCGAAACTTCCATTAAAAAATTTGCGTGCATCCAATTAAAAGATTCTGAATTGAAATAACTCAAAAGCTCTAAGTATATCGTGTATTGACTAACTAGATAAGATACGAAATTGATTATTTGGATTACCCGTCTTCGAATGAACGTGTAATCGTGTTCCAGCACAAAGTTTCAATGTACAGTAAAAATTCGTTGTCTACGAAATACGAAAGGTATTTCTGCGATAAAAATCAGCAATTCGAACTTTGCGAGACCCTATTATGACGGGTTTTTTTTTCCATCCGAGCGAACACGTCACAGAATCATGTCAGCTACGACGAAAAATTCACCGTAAATACCAGACGCATTCCTCACGCGTTTCACGCCCGTCGCCGGGGCCAGGAGGACCGTCGTTCGATGAACAACACTTCCCTGCTGAATATTAAGCGAACACTCGTTATTTTCCCTTCCGAGCAAACACAGAGGAATGAAGTTGCGAGCGTTCCGAGCGCCGCCGTCGCCGTGCATTGTTCTGCTCTAATAATTACGCTCAGATCAATTGGACGTAACGAAAAGGTTCTGCCACGCCGACAATGATTTAGTCGCAAACGGGGATAGCTGACTAGAACGAGTCTAGACTCAACTATGGGACGTAATGAGGTGACAGTTTTGCATCGCTGCAGAATCCTCGTGCTCCGGACTCGTTTAACTATGCTTCCTCAAAGAGAGAAAATTGAATCTCTCCATTCCACTTACGGATTCAGCGGGATGGGGAAGGAATTTTTCTCTCGTTCGTTGATTTTTCGCCTGAAAAGAGGTCGAGAAGACGAAGTTTTATCGGTCCTCCCGTATCTGTCCAATACTGGAAGTTATTGGAAAGGCAAAATCTAAGATTAAATGATCGTCGAACACACAACGAACCAGTGGCGCGTGTACACGCGTAACGGATACTTAAGTTGTTTAACAAATATCGAGGATTCTCTGGTGAACAGTTGAATTCTTCGTCGACAATGCTCCGTTCTGCTGCGTACAATGCTTCTACACACTTGCTCTTCCTGGTAAGTGTCTTCCGTAATTCCGTGGCGAAAGAACCGGGTAACGAATTCCTTTAGCCCGTTAAACACTGGTACGTACACTCACGAGCAAACTCGGCTTCCACTAGGAAAAAGTGACGTAAGAGAAGGGCCTTCTACCACTTGGTAAATTTATTTCAGATACTGAAACAAATGTTAAATCGAATGTTAATTTAGCATAAATTTTAGTAATTTCGAATACCAAGTGCTGGGAATATGGTAGGAGGTACTTTCCCCACGCAACTTTTTCCCCTAAAGTAAGCCAAGTTTGCTCGCGAGGATACAAGTCCTTTCATTCTACCATGTAACCGACTGAAAGTGATTCTATTCCTTAAGGTTCTTTCATTCACCTAAAAACGGTGAAACTACTCGGTCTAATAACAATAAATGCACGAAAAATACCAAAACCTAAAAACGTCCACAGAATCTAGTCTCGATAAATCTCGCTTCGGAAGAGGATCCTGCTTATAGGGGGGGGGGGGGCAGAGTCGGTCTCTTCGACAGGGAATAAAATTTTTGTAAAGAGCAGCTTCACTATTTATCGAATACCGAATATAATACTCTCCACGGAGTTCTCCAATATCAGGAGCATTCCAGGACCGATATAATAATTCCGTGTCGCAAAAAAATTCAAACCCACCCCGAGCATTCCGCCTGGCGCTTTAATATCCATTCATATCCCGGGCCGATGCCAGTCGCAGCGGTTCCACGTTCTGTATTCGCCAGTCTTTTGCCCAGTCGGATCCCCCGTTCTTGTCTCGAGTTGTTCCTCTTTTTCCGCCATTCGTTCGATATACACTCTCCTTCTCTTACACCCATCCACCCTAAGGGGGTGAAATCGATATAAACGCGCAGGGGGGAGGGGCGGGTGGGAAGTTAAGTACGCGATAACCTGTAAATATGTACTTTGCGTCTCGAACCAGCTGACACCACGGGACGTTTCGGTGATCCGAGGTGACGGGATTAATCTCTGCCATTAACGATGTTATAGCTCCTTGGTATGTCTCTTTGAAGATACCACGGTACCCACGTGTTTACGCGCGCGACTACACACACACATGGACCTGGCCTACAGAGGCTATAATGCAACTAAATGGATCGTGTAAACACGATCTAACTTGGTGGATGCAACTCCTTGGAAAATTCATAGGCAAAGGGGGTTAAAGCGAGATCCCTTCCTCGCTGTGTGTCTGTGAATCCTTCACCCCATTTTGTGCGTATACATGTCTTGTGTCTGTATGGAACAATCGCGTTGGCCCAATTATCTTGACGGCTATGAATTACGTACAAGCTCTTCTCTGCCCTTTATGCTCATCCTATGACCAAGCGATGTAAGACGAAACTTTCCGTGTATATTTCGCTCGAATATCGACCAGAATCGGTTTATTGGCCCTCGTGGACGATGATCGGTGGAAAAACGTAGTGACGAGGAAGATGTAGCTACTGGGAAACGTGTGCTTGCTGTGGTATTTTCGTAAGAGTTGAAGTAACGTGCGGAGGAAAAGTTTTCTTATGAACAGGCACCACCCTCGAGGGGAGAGTAATGCGTTATGGCCCGTGCTTGAAACCTTGAAAAATGGTCCTGGGTATTAACGGCGGATAAAACGTTTATGAAACGTGAGCTTGCACGGTAACTGGCGATACATCGAATGATTTGGAAAAAAGGAGCAACGAGCACACTGGTGTGTAGAGACGAGTGGTTTCGGTTAGCAAAGGCTGAGGGAAAGTGTATGATTAGTGTTTAGAGTCGTCTTGGGAGCATTGATTTTCTCGTGGGCGATTTGCACTTTCTATAATAATTATACACTGCGTGGTATAACTATAAAACCATCCTGAAATTTTCAATTTATATGTATTGGGGTTAAAATAAACACGAACCGAGGATTCCATGTCCGAAATCGTGATGGGAATTCACTGGAAAAGAAGTGGTTCGTTTTTATTTTAACTACAATATATAAGTATTGACAATTTTAGAGTGGTTTTATTGTTATACCACGCTGTGTACATAGGAAGTAGCGATTGTGTAGAATTGTTGGATAAAATGAAATTTAAGGTTTTTGAATTCAGTATTATACTTACAGTATTATATACTTCAGTAGTTATTTCTTCGTTTTGTTAATGGCTAAACAAACAGTGATTCTGTAAGGCAAATATTATTTTTCTTAAGTGATTGTCGATGAATATTAAGTTTTTCAAAACAAACATCTGAAGATTATCTCGAGTCTAAAGTCTTATCGTGTTGTTGGTAGTCACCGTGAGCACGTGTTCTCCGTTTGTTTCTTAACTTGGTCCGCTTTGAAGTAACTACCAGCATTTCTGGCTCGTTTCAGGAATTCTCCAAGCAACTCGTTCTCTGGACAAACTGAGTCATTACAAAGCATAAGCGTTGTTCCTGGGGGTTAATCTCTTTATCAGCACGCCGCTGGCACACGGCCAATCGACTTTCCCCTCGACTCTTAAGACGATCTACGACGCCCTCGCCTTGTTTTGATTTTACTCGTTTGTCTCCCGATTTCCCAGTCCACCACTTGCCGAAATAAAATCTCGATTTCGAGACAAGCTACTTACAGTCTGTCCATTACAGCTTCGATCCTTTTCGGGATTAGGATTCCCTTTCGATTCGTTTCATTATCGAACACTGGTTTAGCGGCGCAGAATTTCATAATATACATTGTATATTCGATTCCTGTTCCTTTTCTTCTCGCGTGATTATTTCGTTCGTGACTAATGTGTATATTTAATTGGAGGCGTACGAACGAACACGAGTGTACGATTTTATTTGAATTACAAAACAGAAGTGAGAGATTGTGTCGCGATTTAGTAATTTCTGCCTGCATAAATTTGTAATTGAACCAAATACCAGTATGAAATATTAACGTCGACGGTATATTGAGTCATCTTTCGGTTAATCGATTTTTAATCAGAATGTCAAGAGGGCGTCTGTCGTCAATTATGAATCACATTGAATGTAAAATATGAAAGTTAAAAGGAAACACAGAAACATAATTTTCTGAATCCAGTATTCCTTGCTAATTTACTTGAACACGTTTTTAAGCTTACAGAACAGTTTGCGAAACTCCACTAATTCTTACTGCACTTAAGCCACCCTTCGGTACGTACTTTAACCCGCGTACAAGCACATACTAGCATTTGAGGGTTGTCACTGAGCCATTTCGGCCCCGTGTATGCATGAATTTCTTGAATTCCCATTTCTCAAATATTTAAACGATACTGAAACTGAAGTAACTTTCATCTCACAGGTATTAAACCTGTAATTACAACATATCCAGCACTCTCAACGCGTTAAAATCCGAGCAGAAACTCGAACCTTAATGCTCAATTAAAAGCGAGTAGCATTCGTGTTGAAATTCGTGGCATCTGTACATTCCTGCTTCCATATTTTATTTCACCATCTCAAATACTTTCTACAACCTTAAACCCCTGCATTTAACAAGTTCATTGTCTTCGTTAAATCCCCTTATTGTATAATTACCGTATTGTAACCATTCTTCTATAGTTCCCATTATATGAATTCAGTTATTAGGTCGTTGACTAAATTCTGCGGATTTTCCACCTTCAAATATTTATCAAAATAATACCGTTACAATTTCTTTTAATCTTCATTTCACAACTCCAAGCTACTTTGCAAGTTTACTCGATTTGGTGTCGACTGGGCCCGGGCTTTTTTTCAACAACACCTCCAAATCATTATATTTCCATTTCTGCTGGTTGTCCAACGCGTTCTTCGTATCTCAAAACAAAATGACCCTCTTACTACTACATATAGGCTTCATCAATCCTTTCGTTTCTGCTGGCATTTTCATCAAATCAATTACAGCAAACTATAATGACGGAAATGCTCTTTGTCAGGTGTCATTATAAAATCAAAATAAACAAATATCTTTCACCTACAGGATAGAATCAGTCGACGTGTTTTGTTATAACAAAATAGTTAATTTTTATGAAACAATAAACAAATGTAAACTCAATACACTCCCACTACCACTGACAAACGGTCCGCAGAACTCGAGTTAACGACCTAATAAAACGAAATAAAACATACATTCGGCAACGTCGTGTTTCCGCAACCGGAAATGAAACGGCGGTCGCGAGCCCCGGCGACGATTTGGAAAATTTTCGCGTTTCATCGACCATCGGAAAATCTATCGGAGTGTCGTAGTCGACGTGGGGGAGGGTTAGGATAGTGGGAGATATTTTTTTTCGCGTGGTCGGCATGATCCATTGAGTGTGAAACCACGTGGTTGGCGCGTGGCCAGCGTTGAGTTATGTTTATAACAACGTTATACAGATTCTACGTGGGATTCACCGGTGCCTCGTAACGGCGATACTATGCGGGCGTCTACGACGATGCGACACGCCGTCAGAAATGTTGGGATCGTGCCCCGCGGGTATTCCGTAAGATTCTCCTCCGTGTTTCCCCCCCCTCTGCTCTCTCTTTTTCTTTGTCGACGACGATTTTCCTTGGCCACCTGCCCGCGTCCGAACTCTTTCCACGTCCCGTCGGTGATTCCCCCCGATTTCTCGCAGTTCCTTGAAAGCATCCCGCATAAACAGGTCTCTGACGATCGATTAAAATTAACAAATTGGCATGCTGGAGCCACTGTGGACGCAAATGTTCGTTGACCGTTATATGTAGACTGCGGATGTTTGTGGAAATGTTGATCTTCAAAGATTTCTGTATGGGGAGTAGAAACAAATGGAAATTAGTTTATTGTATTTAAGATTCTGGACCTGAAGAAAATAAAAATCGTTGTCGAGTTTATCAAAGTTTTTAATACACTCAATTTTAGATGCGTATGCTATAAATGCATAAAATCCGTAGGTTAGTCACAGTAAATCCTCGATGAGTGTTAAATTAATGGCTATGTGCCATAAAAATATCATTGGCTTTAGAATTCCAAGCTCTATCACCGTGATAAACCTCATTAGAAAGTATAGTAGTATATTTCCCCATTAAAACCTTCACGGTGACCTGCCTCTATCACACTAGGCTTTCCATGCTTAAATAGTGTATATAATATTTGTTGGAAGTATAGATCCTAATATTCGTTGCAATTGTAAGTTGATCAGTGTCGTGTAGAGCATTACTGACTCGGCGAGAAAGTCGGGAACATTTTATGTATGTACAGTAAAACCTGTTTTTATGCGGTAGATAGGGACCGCATAAAAGAAACCGCACAAAAAAATATTCGGAAATTTCATAAATACTACATATAATAAACAACTTTGTACGACATACTACAGAAATTTTTTTTTATGCGGCGGAGAGGGACCGCATAAAAAAAGTCGCACTTAGAAAATACGTCAATTATTTACGAAATACATGAGAAAGTGCTTCCAAACAAAATAAATAATTAAATTACACATTATAAAAGCATTTAATTTTTCATTGTATACATGGAGAAGTTTTCAAAATGCACATTACATAATTCACTGCTAGTCGTCGTAATCCTTAACGCGCATCTTCTTGTGATGAATTGGTTCACCATCTGCTAGTCTATTTAATATTAGATTTTTTGTTTCTAATGGAATTGTCTTTCTTTTCACTTTTTTTTGGCTACAATTATTCATTTTAAGGGAGTACATATGTTTAAAAATAAAATGAAAATCATAAAAACTATATACAAATAGAAACAAAAGTAATTAATTTATTTACCTTTAATCTCACTATAAAATGAATCCTTAATCACGTGAGTCGTGGATAAAACTCGGAATACGAAGCGTATGCTGCTAGCGCGTCGAGCGAAAATAATTGAATGTACATTGTCGGGAAACTGTTTAAACCAAATGAACAGAGCGTCTTGAAGTGTATATTTATATGTACACTGATAGAAAACATTACAGTAATGCCAACGCCGTTGAAATTCATATACCGCATAAAAAAAAATCGCACAAAAAAAATCGCACAAAAATAAAATCGCACAAAACAAATCGCATAAAAACAAAATCGCATAAAAAAGGACCGCACAAAAACAGGTTTTACTGTACATGATACTCTTGTTACTCTCTCATTTGATTATGCGATCAATTTATTTTTAAAGACAGTTCGATCGTATGCATAAAGAGAATGGAAATGTATTTATGTGAAAGTCCAGCTGAATAGGTCAGGCCGTATGATAAACAGTCATTCCTTTATGCACCGCCATTTTTACAACGATTTTTACAACGATTTTTACAGCGATTTTTACAACGATCCTTACGACGATTTATACGACGACAACTTTAATACGACTTGCCATTTTTGCATGCTGAATGCGCTTTTCGAGTAGCCCAAGAATCACCGTAAGGATGCCATTGTCGTAATTTTCTTCCCAGAAATCTGTTCAAGAGACAGCGGGTTGTGCCGTTCGACTTGCCGACCTGATGTATTCTTTTCCTCCGAATAATCTCCGCGGAAGGTGCTTAAAGTTTACTCCAGAGTTTCCTCTTAATCCTATTAGACGACCTTAATTAGTTTTACCTTCCGACTACTTGGCACCTCCTTCAGAGCCCCGAATCTTTAAAGTACGCTGAAAGTTCGAAGTAATTGTGTCCCCATGATGAACATCCTGATTGGTACTCCGTAAGGCGTTTCATTTTTCGCACGGTCAACGACGAAACTTTTTCGACAATCTTGGACTAGATTGTATTAGTGTTCTCGAGGTGACGACGAAATTATTGGCGTGCAATTTAAAAAAAATATCGGGGAACAGTTGACGTGTTTGCGAACTCGAAGAATCGCTTTGGGATATAAATAATTTACCAATCACGTTTCAATGCAAATCAGGGAGCCTAATCGACACCATCTGCCAGAAATTAATTAATACGTAACAAAAGGTCATGTGTTTCGTTAGAAACTGTACATCCCTCTAATTCTTTTCCATCCCGTCGCAGGTAATGTATTTTTTTCTAATATCGACACACGTATCGATTATATTATTCCTTATAACCGTGGCTACGTAAGCAGCCTCGTAAAATTTTGTCGTCGCACGACTGAATAACGATTCCCTGTCAAGTATGCCCAGGCAGAGCGGGGCTCGTAAATTACGAAATTAAATTACTTTCGGTAAGGCTATCGGGAAGGTCCTCTACTGTTGGCGATATCGTTCGTTATACGAAATTTGCATAAATTGAGAATGTAATGCCCTTTCGATCTTCCTCGAGCTATGTATATATCGGGAATACAAATTGCGCTCGATTAAACTTTGATTCATTACGGTCATTACTTCCGAGGAAGAAGTTATGTCGCCGCGAAAAACCGACATGGATACGTATAACTGTGATTTACATACACTTTTAAGTGATTCTTGTTGAGTCTTCATGCTTTTAAAGTCCGATCCAATCGTTTATACAAAATTTACGAGATATTGTACTGTTTATGCGTGTGTGTGTCACTTTTTATAGCATATCATTATTCCAGAAACATAAGTAAGCCAGACTTCATGAGGTCGTAATAATAATTAATGTGTTGTACATTCCATAACTTTTTTACTTAATCCATGATTGTAGATTCTGTGACACCATAAAATGCCCTTCAGTAATTCTATTCTTTCGAATCTCACTGTATTATCTGCCTATCATACTTTCATAATCTTATTATCTTAATACATACTATACGCGCGACTAATCAATAATTCAATGTAAAGAAAACCAGGAATCATGCTTGAGGAACAAGGCGAAATTTCGCATACTTACGCTTTAAGGATTTACCTAGGGTCCACAACACCTACCCGCCCCTAAACTGTCGTCCCGCCGCACTATTTCCGTCGCTTTCGGCGCTGTCGTAAAAAGACGCGTGGACGTGTATTAATAGATTGCTCCGAGTACGCATCCCTGGTGACATCGCGTACCATCGAAATTCAGCCAAAACCGCGGCATGAATTTCTCTTATGCAACCTTCGAACCAATACACACGGGGGCCAGAGGGGAAAACGATACAGCGCCTCGCGTCGACACGCGGAAGCCGACGGTGACGGTCGTCCACGCCTCTTTCGAACCTTCGCGATTCAATCTCGGATATATCCACGGATACACGGTGCTTCCCATCCCGTCGAGAATGTTTTATTCCGTGTGATCTGCGTTAGCCGAGGACAGATTTATTTATGCACGTGCTGAACCTTTTCCTGTTCCCTGTGTGTTTCAGAATCACGAGTATGGCGGGTACGGAGACGAGCCCCGACGCAAAAGGTGAGTTCAATATTCTCTTTAATATAACCAAGTTTTTTTATGGTGAGTTGAACGGAAAGTTTTTTCGTTTCTTTTTGTCGTTAGAGTGTTTCAACTGTACATACATAATTAGAACATATTGAACCGTGAATAGTACTGTAGTAATAAGACGATGAGTTATGGCACTTGTCGCTATAAATCCACTGCATTTATCGCTATAAATCCACTGCATTTATCGCTATAAATCCACTGCATTTATCGCTATAAATCCACTGCATTTATCGCCTCTGACTGCCCGAAACGTACTGGTGTATCCTTTGTACCAAAATCTATAAGAACACATACAAATTTTAACGACAACAATATCTCGAGAACCGCTGCACCGAACTGATTCAGCTTTGGTGGACTCAGTCTATACATAAAAATCTAGTGCCTGATCGTGGCTTTTTGTATTTCATTGTGTAGTTTTTATTTTATAGATCAAAAATGAACGATTTTTTTTGTCGAAAATCGATACTTCGACTTTGAACAGCCACCGTTTTGTCGTAAATTAATTTTTCAGGATAATGAACGATCGGGCACTAGATAATTTAATATGTTAACTGAATTTGCTCGGATTTTTTATTTTAGATAAACGAACTCGAAGTTACAGTGGTCACTCCAAAACGCCTAAAATAAAAACACCGTCGGGTGATCGCTCATATTTCCCCTATTTCTTCATATTTTGCATTGAAGAAATTATTATAAGCACTTTAAAATGTAGACTTTCGAATACAATGACGTATGTTTAAAAAAGTCGTCACGTTTTTTAAAAATAAATTCCGAAAGTACATATCTTTTATCGAGTTCGAAGGTAGGCATAACCCCTTAAGCGGGGACTACTGTATCTACATGAAATTAACGAATTACAATCGGATCTTCGAGAATTCGAGTGCACGCTGTCTCCAGGTAGTTCGTGTCAAACGCAGTCGTGTTCCTCGGTCGCGGTACGCGCTCCAGCGACAAGACGAAGGAAAGTTAGCTGCGAGTTCACCGAGCGGATATCGTTCGATATCGAATTCCCGCCACTTTGAATCACACTTAACGCTCGAGTTAACTTCTTATTATTAGACTTGGCTCCCGAGCCGAGGAGAAGAGAGGCACAGGTCGGATCAGTCGGAAACTTCGGTGACCGGCTGCGACGTTTTAATTAATTTCGACGTATGCGTCGGGTATGCGACGTTATCACCAGCCAGTTTCACGGCACGGTCTTCCTTTCAACGTCGAGTCCGTTGTTACGACCACGTTGCTCCGCGAGAAACTATGACTGGCGTGCGAGAAGCGCAAATAGCTTGCAACAAGATGAAAACGAACAGTTTCATTCTTTTAGACTATTTTAGAGACTCGTTGCATACGGATGCATGGCTATGAGATAGTATGGCAGTATAAACTTACAGTTAATGTTAAATAATGTATACGAAATTAAACGAAGAAAAGATATAGGGTAAACCAACCAGTGTTAAAAAATTATTAAATGTTTATAAATGGAATGTAGTTGCACGTTTAATATTCCATATTTTTAGTTCAACGTATTAAGCAGACACTAATAAGTACAATTCTTATTAAAAATATTTCAGAAATGTAACAGTCATTTACGGAGATTTTACACGTTCTGCATTTTATACAGTTTTTTTTGAAATTATGATAAGGATAAGTAATTGTTTTTATACAAATTTCCAGAAAAATAAATGTAATTGCAAATTCAGCAACTATTTTGTTGTTATAAATAAATACATTCGAGTATTAACCTCGAACGTCCATAAATTCAACAATTCGGTCATTCACTGGATGGGATTACCTTATTAAAAATTTAACGCAACGAAACGGTACAGCAGAGCTAAAAATATTATATATTCTATATATTATCCGACCCTGTGTTATCAGATATCTTTCTGCATGGTAAGGTTTCAAAGAAGCTAATGAGAACATTTTTTAAACATAGAGAATTAAGTACGTGAAAAGGTTATGGCTGTATGCAGGTTACTATTACGAACTTTTCGAGTGACGAACGATGAAACCATTAAGACTAGTTTAGCAACTCATATTATCAAGATTAGATCGAGTTACGCGAAAAAGATGCGATACCACATGATTAACGATCAACTGTCCGAAAATGAAGCAATTCCACTCTGAGTAATCGGTTGCAAAAAAAATGTAGGTGGAAAAAAATTGCCTAAGATTAGAAGGACGAACAAAGCCCCGTAGGTCGAATCTCCATCGTTTCCACTGGCGGTGGTTTCGGAATTCAGAAGTAGGAGCAACAGATTCGCAGAGAATTGGTCACTTTGAATTGCAAAAAAAGAGGAACGGAAGGGCCGAGAACTCTTTCCTTCTCGTGGCGAAATGGCGGCTGGCTGAATTTCCAATTGGTCAGGGGGTGAGACGGAAGAGGGAACAACGTCGATGCGGAGGCATGAAAAATGTATAGCCGGCTATCTATCAATAGGCGCGCTGCTTCTCTTTTCGTTGTATCGCGCGACCTCGTTGAATCTCGGAAGGAAATTACGGCGTACAATTTTTCCTCCGTTTCTCCTACGGGTAATCGAATATTCGAACCTCTCTCGCCCTTCCACCAAGTACGGACCAGCTCTGATTTAATAAAGAATTTCGCCAACTGTGCACCCTGGCCTGATGTAATTTCACTGCAATTGAACGTTGCCCCGGGAAATGCTGAATTTTTCACTGCCACCGGCTCGACGAGTGTCCCGTGGCAGAGTGCACATCGAATTAGACTGTCGAATAACTAAATTGCTCTAATTATTCGACAATGGCTGCACAGTGTTCTCTTTATATATGGGTTCGATTTGTTCTGTACGCTCTAAGCTTCTTGTCGATATTATTTTTTCGTTGGTATTCTTTCGTGCTCGTTGATGCACGAAAAAGAAAGACGTGCGATTATTGGCGACCTCGTTATAAGCTCGGTAGAGATCCTGAAATACGAAATTTAGTCATAACCTTTAACTGGTGAAGTGGGCTCTGAGGAACCTGACGAAGATTTTTAGAATATTTTATTTTTATATCGATTGTTACAGAAACAGGTGCTTGTTAGTTTCGATGTTTTTCAGGCAACTAGTTATCTAATAAGTAGATTGCGGATTTTTATGCAAAATCATATTTTCTAAAGTAGTTCATAAATACATTAGCAAATATAGGAATTTTTTCCACTTGAGTACTTTATTGGGTTCAGACTAATAATATACAAAATTCCTTGCATCTGATGAAAGTTTAGCGGTATATTGTATTTCACAGAGCCCTGTACGTTATAATTGCATAAAATCCGTAGTCTAGTAACAAATAATATTCCCACCTCACCAGTTAAGTGATGAAGTACCATTTGCCATGCAAGGATCACAGGCGTAATCGTGTTTTTTCTTTCCTTTTTTTCAGAGAAGACAATAATACACCAAATCACGTTCTCCTCTTCACAATAATCAACCCAGTCTACCCCATCACTGTGGTAAGTGCAGATCCCCTTGTTAATTAATCATCAAATTCGTAACTCGCCTGTCTCTACTATTTATTAAACACGCAGTACCACTTGAGATACACCAGATCTCGTGTCTCGACGCACACATGATTCAGCACGGATGCATTTTTCGTGAATGTCTAAAATGTTCGTGAAAACGTTACAACGACGCGTACGTGACATTGCATTCTACAATCGTGTCTCGTGATACGTGCCCGCGTGAAAATAAAAGTTCAACCGAAAAACTAGAACAGCGAAAGAAACAAAAACCAGACGACTCGACGGACTCTGGTCACAGTACCACCGAACAGAGCTCGACAAATTGCATTATCCGATACATGAAAGAGCAAAAACAAAAAAACGTGCGCACACACGTACGGCGGGAAATTCGAACAGGAAAAAATGGAAAGAGTATCGTGACCGACAGTAGGGTTGGGAGAGGTGGGGGGAAAACACAAATTGTTGGCGTGAACGCGAGCACCATACAGGTTTCGCAGGCCGTCCGTGCCGCATTTTATTTCTGTTTTGTGCCAATAATAGATGAGCTCCTCCGATGCTGTTTCTGTCTCACGAATGGTCGATGCCTCGCGCGCGATCTGGCATTGTTCGCGATCCGTCCATTCGCGAGTCCATCGCGCATACCTACCAGGTCACACAATGCTTGTATTCCTTTTCGTTGATTTTCCATCGTTTCTTTTTTCTTTCTCTTTTGCCAAGCTTTATCTCCGCGACGGACGCACTAATTAAAGAGCTTCCACCCCCCTCCCTTGAAGTCTTTCGTCTTGCTCAAGGAATCAGTCGGAGAGAGAAAGAGGAGGCTCTCTTTTGCGTAGAGTATGCGCCGCTGCCTCTGTCGTTTTGCTCGGAACCGCGTTTGTGTCTTCCCCTCCTCCCCTCGACTCGCTAAATGGAAGCAGCATCGGTTTTACTTTAATTATCTCCGACGATTTCCGGGGTCGCGAGCCAATTGAAATTTTAATCCCGTCGCGGTATATACCCCCTCCCACGCCATGGTCTGACGTCGATTTATGCATTCAGACCGAGGGGCAAAGAGAAAGGGGAAAGCGTTTTCGCTCTCGTAGAAGGCACCGCGGAATAATTCTCATTCTTTCTCTTTCTCTTGTTCTCTTCATATTCTGTCTGTTTCTGTTGCTGTCCCCCTTGGCGGACGAATCCCTTTACGACGGATTCGCAATAACGCGAATTAATGACGCGTGACGCGGGATCCGGAGGGCGGGTTATTCCGCGAAACGTTGAGATGAGGCACTCCAAAGCGGACCACCGCGACGATTTCTCGCTTTTTCGAAAGCCACTCCCCGAAGGGATTGTTTCGTACGTATGGTACGTAGCCACTATAATCCTTTTGTCTATCCAGCCCTCTGTAATGTATTCGAAGAAATTCAATTGGGGATTTAAACATTCCATGCGAATAGGACGTTGCGGCAGGTTCTCGGCGGAAATATTCCCGTTCGTGGACAGTTTCATTAAAATTCCGGGGGGCTCGTGATTTCCTGGCGAATGCGTGGATTGTAATTGGACAGATAGAGTACGATAAGGAGTCCCGTTTGTAAAGTGGGGTACAAAATGAGAAGCATTGAATCTTCTGCTTCGTTTAATCCTTTCGATGTTTATGTCGAGTATACTGGACATGAAAAAATGGTATTTTGTTGTTTAATGACGAGGATACTCGTTACTTTATTACTAAAGAGATGTTCATTTGCTATTTACACCTTTGCGATTCGAAGAGTTCTTGGTATTCTGTTTTGAGCTCGCATAAATATCATATATTTTAACTACATTGTAATACGTTGATTTGATAATATTTCAAAGACTAATAGAGTACGGTTGCACCAAAATTGAACCTTGGGTTAGTCTCGACATAGGACAGCAAAGGGTAACATGGTAAGGCTAAAATAAAATTTAGGTAAAACATAAAACGTATTCGTAATTTTAACATATTTTAAAATAAAGGATATCACTTCCAAGTCATTTTATTTAGAATTTATTTCAATTTTATAGCAAATGTATTTACTCTACTTTTGTAAAGTATATTCGTCATAGCTTAAAAGTAACTGAGCACACAAGTGCACGTTATCGAAATGAAATAAAACACTTAAAGCGTTAACAGGCTGAATCTATCATAGATTGTTTCAGCGACGTAAAATCAACACCAATAACAGATTCCCAACGTCGGTATACTCTGTCGATGTTTCCTCAACGAGCATCCACTGTCATGGAGTTTGATTTCTTGCGTTCAGTTCACCGCGATATGCAAATTGATTCCAATAATTTGCACAGGCCTCGTAGCAGTGGCGACGGTTTTCGGTGAAACATTCCTGTTATTGAATACTTTCATTAAAATACGACCTCGTGGTTTCTTGACAAATACGTAGATTGTAATTCGAAAAATCGAGTAAGATAAACAAGTAGTCTCACTCGTGAAATAGAGAACAAAATGAGAAGCATTGAAAATTCAGCTCAATTTATTTTCAAAACGAGAAAAAAATGTGCTTTTAGCAAACGAAACGTGCCTGCACCGTCTACCTATCATACAAGTCTCAGCGACGCAAAATCAACAAACAGTAACAGATTCCCGTGTACCCTATCGACATTTCCTCAACTGGCATCCACTGTCACGGAATTTGATTTCTTGTCTTAAGTTCGCTCGCGCGCGATATGCAAATTAAACTCGAATAATTTGCACGACCCTCATAGCAGCGTGTGTCGCGAGCCGATAAACGTCAGCCGTGCTATAGAAACGCCTCTGTAAATCGTGGCGTAAAGAGCCAAAGAGCCGTTTCAAATTTCCCGCAATTTGCTTTATTCCGTAGTTACGCGCAGACGAGACTCAATGGACGGCGGCGGCACGGTCTCGTATCGCGTGGAAAAGAAAATATATAGAAAAGCACTCGTGTGTGTGTGTGTGTGTAGTTGGAGTACGTAAGCTGGTCTATTTATCATCTCAGACCAGGGAGGAATTTATTGAAACGACACGGTGTGTAACACGCAGCGTTGGACGTCTGCATTAAGCCCGTTGCACACGCTTGGCCGCGCGTGCCTCCGTATCGCGTCACGTCTTCTGGACCAAGCGATTTCTCAGGCGGCTTCTAACCGACGTGTTTGTCTCGGCGTTGTCTCGCCTGGTATTTTACCCGGCAATTAGAACGCACCGATCGATACATCATCGTATTACCGAGGGAATTTATCGAAACGATCCGAGGATTCCTTTTGGACCCTTAAGCCTCGTACACATCGACAGAATGTCTTATTCCACACGACTCTCTGGAGCTCGCTACGAATCACAAGGAACGCGGGGATGGTTTATGGTACGGAGTAGCTGCCAAGTTTTCGACACTTGCTCAAAAGAACGACACTATCGATCACGCATCGCTGGCGCACACACGTGACTCGAATATGATCTCGCGGGCACTTTCACGCGTGTGCCCCGGCTTTATTGAACGGACAGTACGTGATTTCTCGTGTGCTTTTTAGTCGAACCCTTTAATGCCCAGTGTTGTACTGGTGCAAAATTTATTTTAAAAGTGTGTTAAATTCAAGTATTCCGAATTCAGCATCGACAATAATTTGGTATTAATTTCATTGGTGTACATAGCTGGTATAACAATCTTTCTGCATTCTGAATGCTGTACAGTTTAGTGGAAGTATTGAAATTTTAATTCTGATTTATATGAGAATTAGCTTCTCGACAGTGACTATCGACATCAGAAGCACAATTAATAAGCCCAAGGGTGGAAAAAGTATTAAGGCAATTAAAAAGAGTGTTTTTACACATCGAGCTGTTATTTGGAAGGAACCATTTATCGCAAGACACATATATTCTTGTGCATTACACCGACTAGGTCGAGAAGTCTATGTCGGCTACTGTACATAGCCATGAATTTTCGTGCGCTTTAATACCAGTAATAACTCATCCACCGGAGCCCTGTTAGAGTCAGCGGATTAAGATTAACACCTTCGCGCGGCATGCGTATCCACCGAGTTGACTCCTCGTGTTTCTACCTCATGGCGTGCTTTTATTTCGAATACCGAACGATATTACAGCACAGACACATACACACATAAGTCACACGGGGGGCCACGATAACTGTTATTTTAGAATAGCGACGTGGTGGCCGCCGTTTCGTCGAATTTATACGACGGTGTTCGCGTCACCGATAGCTCACCGGCGCGCACCAATGAAAATATTTTAATTGGCCACGGCTCGATCGTCCGTCAGGCTCGACTAAATATGCATTAGGCGAAGATAGCCGAAGTGGTTGAACGCGGTGGCTACCGGTTGATCTGCAACGGGAATTTCTATTTAGAGTGTTTGGTTCACGATCCTGGTATCTCAGGCTTGTTGGCCCCGTGAATCACACTTGTTTTTGATTAGGGGGATAATCTAACTGGGTATTATTAAATTGCGAGAGTTCTGTTTATATTCTGTTATTGGTTGCTACTCGGTACGCAAGTGGACGGTTTCGTTGGTAAATATTTTAGTAATAATATAGTATCAGTAATAATTTTCTTATTTTACTGGGTACATTAGAATCGATTCTTGTTGAGAATTGCAAGTAAGTTGGACTACCGTAATACATTGGCATTGGGAGTAATTTTAAATTACTTACAGTGGTTTTATGAGAGTGAATGTTCTGTTTCAGCTGAATTTATTGTACTGTGTAAGGCTGGTTTGAGGTATGAAATTATTGAAATTAGTAAATAAACAAATCCGAATTGTGGGGTGTTATGAACAATTTTCAGCGTTCGTTTCGTTTAGCAATGACTTGGTTTTCGATTTAAACTGGAACTAATCAGCATAAGTACACTCGAACAGTCTCGCACAGCTGGCAGCTTATAAACATTGTATAGGTTATTAAAATAATTCTAAAAGCCAGAAGGTGATATTGTACCTACTGCTACGAAATATTGTACCACTGTATTCATTTTCCTCGAAACGCCCGAAGAATTGCTAAACGACGCCGTATCTTACGCACCGAAAGTTTAAGTAACTTAACGACCACTTAATTTCGTGTCGGACAAGAAAGTAATAACGAGAGGGAGCCAGTTGGCATTTAGCGTGTATTAACGGAATTGTTAAACTGGCTCGCCGGGGCTGTTCGGTTTATTCGTTTCGGCCGTAATTTCTGCCGCGAAATGAAGTTCCCAGCCCGGAAACAGGCACGCGTACCTCGAAGCAATAAGCTCCCTCCACTCGTGCCAGAGTGACACCACACCGGGTAGAATTATATTCCCATACGCGGCGGCTGAACCGTTCTACGCGGTTTTCCCCCTTCGCCTCCTATAAACCACCTTGACGTATTTAATGCCGACGACCTACTTCCGTCGACTCTCGGGCGAAAGATAGATAGAGAGAGAAAGGTTTGTTTCGCAGATTGCCATTTCTTATGCATTCGCTGCCGATTCCTAACTAACGCGAATCCAGGGGACTTTCGAAGGCAAATCCGCAAGGCATCCAAGTACCTATACCGGTACTATTCGTGCCTCTACCTCTGGGAAACTGCTTTGGAAACTCGCGACAGTTTAGAGTGTTTGACAGAAAGACCGAAATTAGAACGAGTTTAAGTCACGAAGCCTTCTGATGGAAATTTTAATGCAGTACTATTTAAACCTACCCACTATCGACTGTTTTAAGTACTAGTCTACCATACACTGTGTGGCATAACTATAAAACTACCTAAATATTTTCAATTCTTATGTATTGTCGTTAACATAAAAATGAAGCAAGTATGCTATGTCTGAAATCGTGTTGAGAAATAATGTTTCTCCAGAAATGAATAGCTTATATCCCCTAGGAAAAAGTGGTTCCAGTTCGATTGTTTCTACACGAAGTGTAAGAAAGGGTACTCACCTGCCCGTGCCAGTTTGGTTTATTCATCGGACAGAGTATCATACTATCGGAAAACATTGTCAATTTCCCAGAAACTCAATAACTGCCCCAGAAAGAAATCCAGCTATTATTTTACATTTCGCCCCTGTGTATATCCAAAAAATGAAACGCTGAACAGAAATCAACCGGCTTTCATTTCGCAACAAGGAGACATTGATTCACTCCATTCTTCTCGCAACCGGTCGGTGTTTCGTCAAAATTGATCGGGCAGCCTCTCTGCGAGCGGAAAGTCTCTGAACTAAAATTCTAACGAACGTGTACGCGTGATGGCGAACGCTTGGAAATTCACTGTACATACGATCCCAGCTGTAACGCTGACTTTCTAATGCAATTTAGTACAGTGATAGAGCTTAGAATTCTGAAGCCAATGATATTTGTTTCAGCCGCATATGTTCGGTATCGTGGAGCCTTCTGGGTATGTTTAAAAAAATTTTCTACGTATATTGCGAGGCGACCGCTGTTCTGTCCAGTTAAATTTACGGCTAAGCTGTTAAAAAAGACACTGTCCATTTGGCCCTAGATATTTTCCCAGGGCTCTCTACAGGACAAGCAGTACCCTTTTTAGTTTATAACTCTGTGCTGTTTCATCCTCACGACGCAAAATCTGACCCGTAAGAAGACAGGAAAAAAAGAGGAATTTTATTCCACTGCATGTGGAGTTGAAAGAGGGAAACGATTAAAGTGTTCACCGTGCTTACTTCGCCGAGGATCTCATTCTTTGGACAGCCCGGAAAATGGATCCGGTGTTGTTGCGCGATATCTCTTGCGATTTTTCTTACCGTGATTTTAATTACTTTTCTGGGGTATTACAGCGGCTTGTTGGGATTTGGACAAATTACGGTAGGGGTTTCGTGAAAATTCGATGGTGTTGTTTGGATTCACGGGATTTCTCCCGCAGATGAATTTGTGTATCTACTTTTAATCAGAGGAAAAATAAGAAATTCCCACTGTAGGTTGTTTCAGTTTTACAAATTTCATTCGCACCTCAGTTGACGTATTATTATTTATAGCGTGATGAAGACGTTTTCATTACTTCATTTGAAGTACAATTTGAAGGATATTTTTATTACTTCAATTAGTATATTTTGACTGCACGGGAATTAACGAGAAGTTTCCTTTCCCTGAAAAGGAATTAAGAGTAAAAACCTTATTCTCTTTCATCTCACTCGTTCGTCTGTTTTGTAAATGGGTAAATTAATTACAGTTTTAATTACGCTTAAGCAACCGAAAGAATTACGCCTTATTAAATTGCGCACACTCAGATGTGCCGACATAGATTACGTTCTTAATATGAATTTCACAAACCCAGTGAATCGAGATTAATAGAATATAATTGAAGATCATGACTCGGATTAATGCACGGTAAGAACTGTACATATCCCTCCCGTTCTGCTTCTTCAATGATAAACAGTTAAATATTTCGAAGCGTGAAAGATATCCCCTATTCTGTCGAAACAAAGGAGCCCAATCGAGATGTTTTAAACTTTTCTGAAACGAATCGAGCCAATTTAATTCACTTTGGCGGAAACCACAAAATTCAATCTAATTGCTCCTCTGTGCAAGGAACTTTTTTCTGTTTTCCAACAGCCCACGATGATATATAATTGAGCCTGTTACGTTTAAGCGCAGACACGGGTGCATAAAGAACAAACTCGCCGGATAAAAAGTGCCGATAAGGACGAAGAACACGGAATCCTGGCCCTCTAGTTGCTCTGAATTAAACATACTTCTTCCGTTTAGCGAGTTCATTCTTCGTCGGGCACAAACTTGCCGCCGCGAGTTTCGTGGCAGTTTAAAGTTTCGTTGCCGTTCCTTCTTTCCCCATTATGCTCGGTGGTCAATTGTCAGCGGTTGGGCGAGAGGGGCGTTTTCCACAATTTAAATAGAAACCTACGAGGCGGGATCCAGTTATATACCGCCAGACCCCGTGTAACCGTATCGTCTCGTTTCAATGGTCGTTCCGGACTTAAGCGAACATGATAAGGAACTTACAGGATTCCCTAGACTGTATACTGTATCGTTACCAATCTCGACCTGCGTGTAACAGTCTCGAGAGACCGTCTTTGGTTCCTTGTTGGTCGTTTGTTACTGACTGGATAATTTGTGATCTGTTCGAGGCTTATAACGGAAGCACAGTTTCTTGATGAATCTCTGAGCTCAGAACGTTTCAATAGAGCTTTTTCAGGCACTGATTTTCATAAAGCTTCTACATACTTAATCCCTTTAACACTCTGTTTAAATTTAGTTCCAACTTTGCAGATATCTCAGGGTAACTCGATGAAGTTTGAACTTTACGACGTTACGTTGAAAGTGTTTGCAAGTGTTCCTTTGAAGGTAAAGTAGGGAGATTCTTTTATGGTAGTTGCAAAAATCGTAGCGTCGCCTTACGGAATCGTCTCACGGACCTAAAAATCGACTGTCACGCTCGATTGCAGTGTAATAGGGCGCGCGCACGGTATTGTGGACGATCGGGAGCGTTCGTCGCGGACTTTGAAAGAATCGAACTTTTGAAGACAGACTTGGAGCACTTTAAGAATGTTTGGGGGCAAACAAAAAGGGGAAAAGAAGGCTCCCGATGTTAGGCTCTTCTGCTTCCTTTACTCCCACTTGTTTTCCACTTATAAACTACTTTCTGTAGGACGATTCTTTTATCCGGTCCAGATGGGACGCGATCCTTCTTCAGAATTTCAGAATAAAAGGGAGTCACGTAATATACCACTTCGATCGTGTTCGTTAAAGCGAAATGATCAATATTGAATCCTTACGCATGACCAATTACGGGGTGCACCACCTTGAAACGTCTAAAAATAGGTGAAGTTTAGGATTTTTTTTTTGTTATAAACAAATTATATTTTGAACAATTTGTTAGCTCCATATTATTCTACATAAAAAATCGCAAATCTCGTCCTTTAGAAGTTTTCATGTATCCCCTTTGGTTTTCGAGATAGTACTTTCGGGTCGAAACTTGGAGGGGTGGTTTCACCCCTTAAAGTCGCGTCTCAGGCGATAAAAAAAATACGTATCCCTTATTTTTGACTGCTTAACAGACATACGAAGTTTCATCAAAATCGGAGAGGGGCACTTCCGTGCCTTCCCTTGTAAGTAGGAAACAATATCTCCTATTTATCAAGAATATTACTCAGTACTCATTTAACGATACTGCATCAACAAACCAAAGCGTATATACAACCCAATTACCACTAAATCCCGATTTTCGGTGCATAATTGAATGCGCCACTGTTAGTGGCCATGAATGCAACAATAGGATTGGCGGTCTTACCTCGTCGGACGGATCGCGATTAAGATGGATCACCATCGTGCCGCCCACAGTGGCGCGTAGATCTAAACCACCAAGATCTCTGTTGGTATTGAGGACGGTTCGTCGGAAAGGAGAACCCCGCCGTACAATCGTTATGACATACGCACACGAGGCCGCGTGTCTTCCGGCCGTCTGCGCGGGAAGATAATTAGGGAGGCCGACATTTATTTTAGATACCCGACGCGCCTGGCCGTCCCCGTCGTAACTCGAAACATCGCGATAAATTGCCGTGGCGATGAGATAAACGCCAGAGGAGACCCTTCGAAATAACGAAACGCGCGGGTGTAAGTACGTGCGTGCGCGTGCAAAATTTATTACGCGCGATAATGAATTTTCGCGAGCCCCCGCCGTGTCTTGTTTTTTTTTTCGGCGTTCGTTTATCAAGTCGTCGTGTGTCGGGTCACCTGGCGAAGTGGCCTTCCACGGTATGCAATTTACATATCGTAATAAGTAAAACCGCGGCTGTTTATGGAAATGCTCGCATTTTCATAAATTAATTCGCGAAACAGCGAGACGAAGTCCACCCCTCTTTGCATTTCTATTAAAATTTTCACCGCAATTTTCGACCGACTGCTAATTACCAAAAGTTCTCGGTGAATAATCGATCTTCGGTGAAATGTTAATGTGGGCAAGGTAGCAAAGATTTGAAATTGTTAAATGGAGTTATAAATGATAATAATTTATTTTCTACGGGACAAAAGTTCATAGGCGTTAAACGAACTCCAATCAGCTGAGCGGTGGGTCACGTACGCGCAGCAGTCGGAGAGCGCACGACCTAAGTCACTGGACTCTGCTTCTTTACTGTGTCTGCGCGTACGTGTGGCCCACCGCTCAACTGGTTGGAGTTCGTTTAACTGCTAATATCTCGGAAATGGAGCTTCAGATTACAAAACGGTAAATGACTTTTTGATTTGCACGTGCACGAAGAATATGCATGTTGGAGATTGTCTCATTTTTTTGGAACACCTTGTACACGATTAACTAACAATTAGTTACAATTTGGCGGCTTGAATTCCACACAGAATTCAGTTTCGAATACATCTGCATCTGGAGTATAAAGAAGTCAACTTAGTTGCTATAATTGTTCACTCGCATACAAATTCTGTCTATTGGGTCGCCATTCTTAAGTTTGGATGTCTATACTGAAGGTCTAAAAACTAATAGGCAAACACCGACGTTTCGTCTCGTTGAAGAAGAAAGTTTTTAATATCCCGGAAGTTTCACGTGTAAGCAAGCCAACAGCGAGCGTGTATTAAAATTATTTAATAGGATTCTTTTTTTATTTACTTTATATACTAACATTTTATCGCACCCGTGGTTCCGGAAGAACGTACACCGTTCTTTGTTGACCCAATATTTTTTCGTGACTCTGCTAGCTCTCTTCCCCTTTCCCTCCATAACTGCGCGCTCGTGGATCCACGTTAATTAACCAGAATTTACGGTCGAATTACGCCCGTTTAATTACACCATGGCGGTGGCGCGCGCACGCGCGCGATTAAGCGACAAATTCGTCTCGCCTCGCGTCTTCGTGCGATAAGATTCAATTACGATCAGTCACGCGAATCACAGCGCGCAGCTGGCTGAGTAGGGAGGGATAGAGAGAGAGAGAGAGCGGCGTGTGTGCGCCACGCGTATCAACCGGGAACAGGGTCATTCGCGGCTGTCAATCGGGGGGACAGATCAGCCTCCAGCTCCGGGATTCGATCGAACCGACCGCGCGCTGGATCACGAATTAACCGATGAATTATTCCCATCGATCGTAATTGATACGAGGCAGAGTGATTAGATGCTAGCCCCCACCCTCCCCCTCCCTCCGGATGCCGTCGTTCGAGAGATGTGCGCGCGCGCGTCAGCTTTCGAATATAATAATCGACCGTGGCTGGGTGGAATCGATTAAAAGTAAACCGTGCCAGCGAATCGCGGAAGGTATTAACCGTGGCATTAATCGCTCGCTTCCGATGCTGGACGGCATTGTTGCTTCTATTACAGACCGACGAGCAGTCTGATCAATGCCCCGTGGACGGATGGGAATACGGTATTCTCTTCGTACTATGTTAGTCGCTGGGTACTGTGTAACCATCGTAGCAACAATAACACGATTTTATTGCATACATAATCATAGAAATATATATCGATGGATCACGTAAATAGAACCACTTAAATAGTTTCTGTTTATGGACATCCGAGGAAATTGTTTAAGCCTCGTGCACTGTTCGATAAATTGTTGCATTATTGTTCCTTGAATTAATTTTTTGATTACGAACAGCTTTCCGTGTTTTTTTTTTTAGTCGTAACAAGAGATTCGGAAATGACTATATGAATGGAGAAGTGGCTCGGAGGTTCTCAGTACAGAATTGCTGAAATTAGTAAATCTAGAATATTTATTTAGTTTGTAAAATAGTAACCTTTAATTTTTCATTAGTTATTATACGTATTATTCTTTGTATATATTATATATATTTTCGTCGTGTAATAATAAAAGAGATATTGATAAGATTTTCGACTTCAAAATAACAAGATATGACATATACATCAGTATATATAAAAATAAACTGATATATAACATATGTTTCAAAATAATTTCAAGTAACGACTCAAGGGTCTGGGCGTTAAAGGGTTACGAGAATTTCCTCAATATATCCACGTCTTTCATATTCGTTTTAGTGGAATTTCAGTTCTCGTGAAACTTGCATCGACGACTTTGAATTTCCCACCCGTCCAAATAACATCCCCAGACTGTCAGATCTACCATGAAACGATACACTATATCCACGAAAAAGATTTCTCACAGTCACCGTTAATTATTACCTTGTTTGCACGTCGAAGTATCGATTTCCTGTAACGATCGGCTGGTCAGAAGGCGTCTAGATTTTTCCTTCCACTGTAATCCAGGACGCGATAAATCCGTACCGGAAGGATAAATTCGACGTCCGTGAAACGTAAGTCCAGGGCGTCGTCGGGTGTCGCGTTACGATCATCCCCCCTCTTCTCCCGTTTCCCGTCGAGTTTCAGGAAGCGCGGAAATTTCGCCCTCCCGATCCTTTTGCGCTGCCGCCACGCCGCTCGATACCGTTACCATTTTAACGACTCTCCACGGTGACCGAGAGGAGAGTAGGGTGTGGTTGAAGTAGTCAGGGAAAAGTGGTAGGCCGTGTTTGAATCCATCAAGCCGTGCTCTTTTTCCGGTATCTAGTCGATAATCGATAAAGCCCACCCTTTCGTCCCTACCCCTCTTCCCGCCGCTCTTTTCTCTCCCACTGTCTGTCTTTACACCTCGAGGCGGCCGGATGGGTGTGGAGATGCAGAGAGAAAGAGAAAGAACTAGAAAGAGGAGCTACCCACACACACACACACACACACACACACGTGGTATGTACCTTGGGTGTGCGCCACCCTTTCACGTGAAACGTTTGGAACATAGCCGGATCCTCGTAAATCGTCCGGTTACGCGTCACGTCTTCCTCCTTTCGCGCGATTGTCCGCTCTTAACGTGTTCCTCGAAATTCTGATTGATCGCCAACCTGGCTGTTTTTGCCACGAATCGGTACACCAACATCCGCTATCTTTTCTCACCCAGCAGTATCCACGCTGAAGCCACCTTCTCTGGAGTCGTGGTACTCAAAGGAAGCAGAGTCATTTGTGTGATTCTTTGGTCCACGATTTCGCCAGGTGTAGCAATCCTTATTCCATCTCCCCTCGTCTGGTACAGGACGTCCGATTCCCGCCGGTTGATTTATGTTCATAAACCTGCTCCCTCGTTCACGGGGCGGCTTTCCGGACTATCGATTAGCCGGACACCCCACGGGTTTTTCCCTCGACGCGCGCTTGCCCCTCCACCCCCTGGTCCCCCTTTCCCGGGGCTTGTATTTGTAACTCGTCAAAACTCGATTTCGAGAGGTCGACACCCGACGGAGGCGGCTACGGCGACGGTAGCAACGCGTGGCGTAGAATCGGGAACCCGCCACCGAAATAGACCGCCAATGAGAGGAGCCTGGGTGAGGGCAGTTGACACTGTGCCATAAATATTGATTTTTCCGCATAGCGGGCCGAAAGTTCGTGACATATAACGCTTGGGATTCCTGAACGTGTGTACACTGAGAGAAGAGGTGAACGTTAGCTACGACCCTAGCCCGATCTATGAGATGCACTACCAGTTTTAGGAAGATATATACTCGTTTGAAATTTAGGAGACGTTCGTGTTGTGACAGCCCTGACCGAAATCATGTATCACCCGGGTCTCTCCCCGGGGTCCACGAGCTTCTTGAGCTGGCCACATTATCGGCGTCAGTGGCCCTCACCGCTTGATCGCTCGTGGATGCTTAGTCCCTGAGGTTCGGCCGCCGAGACATATGGTACGCGTTGCTACGAACGACGACCACGTCGCCTGCGACAGTGCCGTTATTCATGGGCCGTGTTTGAAAAACAACTAATCGGTGGTTTACGATGGAATCGTGTAAACGTTGGACGGGAGTTTGTAACGGTTTACAGATCTGTTCACTTTTCAACAGTAAGATGACCAATGACGCGCTTGTATCCTGACATTCGGCTTCCGTTGGGGTACGTTTATGTTAGAGCTGCGATAACAGCGAAGTAAAAGAAATATTTATTTCTTGTTTTATTGTCCATCGAACATTGAGTAAGCGTTGCTCTGTTTGTTACTTCTATATCAATATTTTCATTATAAAATAATAGATTGTATTTCTATGTTTTGCTTTTATCACCTTTCTGATCGTTTATCGCAGCTCTAATATAAACGTACCCTTATGGGAAAAAGCCCTTAGGGAAAAAGACGGTGCATGGAAGGGTCCAGTTGTGGGATTCAGCTGGGTCGTATCAGTTCGGTGGAACCGTTTCCTAAAAATTGTATGATTTCACCGAATCGGTTGGTAAAATGATACTTGTAATCGTATTTACTTAGTTATTTCGTGAAATTTTTATTATTAGTCATTTTGTTTTTATTTATGCAGTTGACGCTGACATTGCGAACCGGCTGTGAAATTATTTGGATCCCACCACTGGATCAATTTATCCACGTCTGTTCATCACCCACAGTTGGTCAATTTACATTGTTGGGTGTAGTTTCCCGTGAACATTTGAAAAAAAAAAAGAAAATTGTAATAAATTTAACGGACAATGGCCGGGCCTGGAAGGCACGTCGAATGCCGCGAACGAAGCTGTGCATTTTTTTTGTCACAGTATGGAAGTTGCTTGCACGAGAATATCGGGTTCCCGTATTGAAGCGGGAGGACAATGCGCGTAGTGCCATTTATAAAAGTAAATGTAAAGGGATAACGAGAGAGTTTCAGGCCGTTAATGGTAACAGCGGCGGGCGATACACTTCGCGCAGAGAATTACATTTTGCGCGGGCACCGTTCGCATTGGCGCTGTATATTTATACAGCCTTCTCACACATACACACACACACACAGATATATTGTAGTTTCCGCGTGTATAAATTTGGCTTCGAGCAAATCGAAGTTGAAAACTTATTGGACGTTACTTTCCAATATCTACCGGTTCTACTCGTAACAAACTTTGATAATGGTGTAGTATTATTTATTTTGCATGGGTCTTCCAATTATAGGTCTGTGAAATTACTGTGTACATATTTACAAATAGGAGTATAAGTAGTAATGGCCAATAATTAACAGACTCGTGAACCACAGTGGAAGATAAAAGTAATCATACTTATCGTGTATTATATATAGAAATTGTTGTAATTACTATTTGAACATAATTAACGACACAGGAAATATTGATCTTCGTTTCTAATACCCAATGTTCTTTACTGCAAATAGGTACTCGAGTACCAGACAGACATTCCAATACCTTTGAATTCCAGTAAGTTTGTCATATGAAAAATCTTATATCTATATTTTTCCATTTGTTTCTGCACTTTGAATCACATACTCAGCTCGTATCGCCAGTTAGAGAACACAGTAGGTATATGTTTTATTCGCTTCGTTATATTTTTCCCCTGCACAAAAGAAAGGAATTCCATTGTCTACTCGAGCTCGGCTCGAATTACTTCTTATCAGAGTGTAATGCATTGAATGCCTCCCGTTCAAATTGTACAGTTACGAAGTTCTGCGTTGTGTTCGGCCCAGAACGCAACAATGCTTGGCCACGTCTTCTCAGAGCCACCGTCTTCTATAAGCTACCAGCGGAGCGAACCTCACTTTCTCGACGTATATGTAGCGCAGACGTTTGCTCGCTTTTCTCTGTGATCCTTTTAAGGAAAAGTCCAGCACGAGCAATGGAAACGCAGCGCTGACCAGCGAAACGTCTAGTAAAACAGAGACAAACTGGACAGGCAACGTTTCCACTACCCGGCTACACTTCGAGCCGCGCAAAGTGTTTGTACACGTAGTTAAGACCGCGTTTCTATTCCCGGTTGTCCAACGAAATCGCTCTTCATTAAGAACTTCCCGTTAGAGCTGTCTTCCTCTAATGGCAGAGACGCCTGCATCCCCGGCGTCTGTCGATCGTTCCTGAAACTAAACGACTACCTTTTCGCGCGAACTTCGAGCTCCTCTAAATGAGCTGCTCGTGAGGTGAACTGACATTATAGAAAGTCCACCCTAAACTGCTCTGTCGAAAGAGGTTCCCTTCCATCGTGGGCCATGAATTTCGAAAAATGGGATAACCACGCGATTACAAGGAGGGTTAATAATAGAAATTATAGAGGAAGAATTGTCGACAGAAAGGGAATGTTACTAGTTTTTTTTTCGTGTGTTATACCAGGTACTACGAGCTGATTCTCATTTTACGATTCTACTGAGTATTATTCTTTCATCGCCTCATCCTAGGGTCCAGTCTATTGTGTTCCGATTTTACCCAGGAAAAATTGTTAACCATATCATATTTAACACTCGTCACACGCTCTGCTATTAATTCTTTCAGTAAAAATGCTTCAGTGTCTATCTCGACTGCTCCATCGACGAAGATTCCTTTCCATCGTGTTCTACGAATTTCAAAAAATAGGAATGATAAAACCATTATTAGCAGGGTCAATGACCGGAATTATAGAGGGAGAACTGATCGAAAACTAGAGAAAGTTCCTACAGTATTCGACACATCTTACTCCCTTCCTCTGCGTGTGTTACATCTGGTACCCCAGATCTTACGATCCCATTCAGCAGATTCCGCTTCACCTTTCTCTAAACCTCCTTAATCTTTCATCGCGCAGTCTGTTGTGTCTCGATTTTTTCCCAGGGAAAAGGGTTAACGACGTACTTAGCTCTCGCCGCACCTTCCGTTTCTAATTTTATCAACGAGTTTGCTCGAATGTCTGCCACGCGTCTGGATTACGTCCGCACTTATCCGAAGGTGCGTGCTCGCGCGCGGGCGCGTCGTTTGCGTGACGTGCATTCAGATGCAACGGTTTCTGCATACGGGAACGCTTGATTTCGCGAACGCGTAAAGCGATGTGATTATATTTGAATTTTTTTCTTCCGATGAATACAACAACGTGAATCATGGTAGTCATTCAGAGCGATATGCTGCAAAAAACGTGTAATAATTTCGTTAATATAAGAGATATATTTGTACAAATATTTTACCGTGCTTTCTTGAAATGTGAACAAACATATACGAAAAATAACAAGTTCCTTGGTCCATTAATGCTTAGTTCTAAAAATCGCTTAATCTAGAATAGGTCCTTTTTTGCCACATGGCGTGATTTTATTCGACTGTTAATCGATAAGGAAGCGTATTGAATGTTGTTGCTGGCTTTATTAATTCCTATCTTAAATTGTTAAATATTCTCTGATATGTTGATTTTTTTACTCTAAAATTACCAAGTGTAATTGCAGTCTTTTTATAATTATACATTGTTTCAAGTCGTAGCGATTCATGTTTTAAACATAGCTCGATCATTAATTTCTTATCGGTGTTCTCTTTCTCGTCCAACGTAATCACTATCCGTGCTCGTTCCCGCTTTATGCTTCATGAACTTCGCCTTTCGATCTCCCTCCACGTCCATGTCAATGCGAGAAGATGTTCTGCATACAACGCGATAACACTGTTCAATTTCGTAATCGATATTACAACGGTACACGGTAATATTCCACTCGCGTGTATAATTTCGTTCGTTCGAATGCTATCTGTTCTCTGTTCCTCGATAATTCTTTTCACATGGGGGTGCATGCTTTTATTAAATCAGAAATGTAAATGTATATATTTACTGGAAAAGTATAAATTTCATTTCCTGTGAATACATTTACTGAATTAACGTTCTTACTATTACATATATACTTATTGTACCCGTTTGTAAATACAGTTTACCATTGAAATTCCAACTGCGTATTTTTCCTTCACTAGAAGTTTCCAACATACCGAGAAAAATCATCCTGAAAAGATTCATCTCCATTCGCCAACCACATCACGAGGCACAGACCACCCACTTGCCCGAACAGTCTGCATTTCAATTAATTTATCACAAGCTATCCAGGCTTGATGAATTTCCCTCGTACCCACGATACACACGTATTATCGAGCGTCGCGTTATTAACAACAGACCCAACATATATCGTCGAGGAATGTTTTTCCTCGGGCTCGATCTGTATTCGCGATCTCTGTTATTCGTCGATGCACCGTGCTCGCTCGCTGGAGATTATTACCGCCGACGGGGACTTCACTTCTGGCCATTAACGCTGAATCATTTACCGAGTGATACGATTCGCTCCAATGCCATCGACCTCAACCTCTGTCTCTTAGTATCTCTTTCTCTCGGTTCTCGCGTGCGTCATCTTCTCGCGAGATTACGCGGGGCCCCAGGGCTTCTTAAATAGACACGCGATAAATTCAGCTCGCGCCTATATCGTCGTTCCTCTCGCGCACTACGTCCATTCTTTCGTGCGTGCTGTCACGGTGACACGCCAACGATTCAGGGAAAAGCGCGATGACACTTGGTTCCGAACCAGGGGACGGGCCATTCATCATCTCTCTTGATCGTATAGCTGCTTCAAAAATATAGCGTTAGCCGTAAACCTGACTGATCCTAAAGTTTATGTGTTTCTGTAGCCTAATCCTGTCACTCGACACCCTTGAGTTGTAAAAACTGTGCTGGATCATCGTTCAGGGGCGTACGACGTCAATTTGGGCTCGGTTTTTCTGTTTCAATGTAATTAAACAAGTTCTTATAGCGCACTAATTTCAGATTTGAAATACTTCTGGCGCTTTTATTGAAGAAAGCTTACGAAAACGTAAATTTCTTTCAAATATTCCAGTCTTTCTCGTTTTATTCCTTGGTATCCCATTCCATGGGTCACAATGGACCTCCGATGATCGAGTACCTAATAATGGTTTAAGGGTCTGTATGGGTTTATTATGGCTAACGCTATATCTTTGAAGCAGTTATGCTGTAGCATACACGGCCAGGATTTTTTTTCCCGTGGAGTGTCCACGCATGGCTGTTGGCAATTTGAACCCTTGAACCGACTAGCGCAAGGCCTGAGGGCTAGTAAAATGGTTTGCAGTCAATTTTTTTTGCAAAATTTCCGTCCAAGTATACAGGGAGAACTTTCTTTTTTATGATTTTTTTCCCCTCAAGCACTCGCCGAGTAAAGTTAACTACCCTTAACGATAGGGCAAGCTCTAGTTGTTGTTGGGAAACTAATAATATTAATTCCTTCCGAAATTTGTTTGTATATATTGGTGAGTAGCGTGTAAATAAACTTTAGTATAGTTACAGTAGTGTGTAGATTCATTTCTCCACGTCATCACTTCAGTACGAAGCTTCCCCGGAAATTGTATACCGAGCATAGGCGACGTATCCATGCGAGGAAACATTTTTCGAAAGTCCATTACGTTCTGGAATTCTGAATAGACCAGAGGGTGGGATGGGGGTGAAGTCGGATTCGACGACGGAGGGGCGTATAGTGTCGACGGAAGAGGACTTTTGATCGGGCTTAAAGGACACGATGCATGTATACTTTGGCATACCGATTCGCGCCCGTCTGGTAACTTGGCTGCGTGTGGCCCTCGGCGGCGAGAATTCGTCGGAGGAAGTATCCGAATATTGTCCAATTTATGTCGGGTTTGGACTTATTTTCGGCAAGAGAATCTCCTACATTTATTCATACCATTTTTAACAAAGTACACTGAAAGGAGTAAAAGTTTAAAATTTTTTTCATGGGTGATTCGTTCCGAGTGTCAGATTGTATCCCGAGGGTCGGTTGCCGGCGGCCAGATAACATCCTTCGCCTTCGCGTGCCAGAGCCTCGGGTCTATGCTGAGATCATCAACCTGTCACCCGAGCTCCCTCGAGTAGCTCGAACTGCTCGGTTACCCATCACTAGATATAATGTCTTGTAATGTCAATAAGTATTTTTAGCGTCGAGTTCTTATCAGTCAGTTGAGATTGTATCTATTTGAGAACTTGTGTATTTTTCTATGCCTCCAATATATACATTTACACAGCTAGACTGCTTGTGTTTGCTCTGCCACTCGATCCGAATCACCAAGAAGTGCTTCTAGAATCATAGTAACATGTCTACCGGCAGCACCGAGCGACCGAAGTTGGTAAACAAGGATGAGTTTGGCTCTCGTCTTATCACTCGCGACTTAATCACTGCACCTACCCGGTTAAGGTTTAATCTTTCGACGCGGCACACCTGATAAATTCATTTCGAGTATGCCTTGAATATGCAATGGCGGGATACGATTTGAATATTTCAAACGGGAGCGGAGGGTCGAGGCTGCATCACGAGGAAATTCGAGTTGCTGCAAACAGCATTGTTGCACCGAATGCTTCTTGGGCCATGTACCTGCATCGAATACCATTGCGAGAGCGTGAATATCCGAATTCGAAGGATAGAACTGTCGGTACATTTTCCGAGATAAGCGAATTTCGACCTTTTTTCGCGTGCACGCTCGGTTTATAGTAAGTAGAAACGGCAAGTAATGAACATACGTACCGACCAATTCCTATTTGTGTAACAACACGTATATCCAACAGTTTCGTATACACATCTTTGTAAGACGAGACCAAGTAATTGTCTCAAAGATAAGAATATGACACAGGAAAATCACTCATAGATACCTCTATAACAAATAATATACCTTGTCCTGTGACTTGTGCAACACCAAACTAACAATTGCAACAACAACTAGTTTTGACACGATATCCTTAAATAATGTTTACCATAGAAATTTGTTAGTATAAGTGCCTAATACCCTGAAAATGTCAGATTAATTGATACATTTCTTCATGAATTACGACCATAACTATGCCTGAACCTATCATTTCCTAACAAACTGTATAAAATCAACGAAGAATGGAAATAATGTTCGTATTCAAAAGAATCTTTCCTCCTTGAAAAAATTCCAATGAGAAAGTCCGACAGGGTAGTCGGCGAATAATCCACTGGTGCATTTTCCCTTGGCTGAAACGAGCTCTTATTGAACATCTTTCTCTCGCGTTGTTAGGAGAGCGTGCGCGTAAAAGTTCCTACAAGTTCTACGAGCTCTCCGCGTCTTTGCGCGAGTAATTCAAGGGCGGCCGTGGTTCTTTGTCTTCGCGAGTCACTTTTTGCCATCCTCCCACCATAGTTCAGGCCTCTGTTGACGAAAGCATGAATACATCACACGGCCGCCCCGTTGGATTTATGAACGGCGTGTAATTAATTCCGTACACAAGCGGCGGCCGGAGCCGAGCGACGAGAATGCCTTCCTTCGAAGAGCCGTATTTACGCTACTCCAGGCTTTTGCACGGTAACACATTGCGTAATTTTACATACGGGACGAAAGTTCGCCGACAACTAGGACGGTAACCGTTGTTAAATTAATTCGAAAGCTGACGCTTGTTTCGTCCTAGAACATTTTTTTAAAACCTTAACACGCGACTTTGCTTTTCGAATGCTAACCTACTTGGGTTTTCAGCGTGGTGGTGTTTATACACATTCGATTCACACTGCGAATGAAATTACATTGTATTAATAATTAATAGACTGCGGATTTTTATGCAGAATGAAGTTTTCTGAAGTAATTTGTAAAGACAGGAGCAAATGTAGGAATTTCGTTTTCCTTTTTAGTGTCTTATTGAGTTGAAAGATTTTGTTTCTAAACTAACAAGAAAAGATCAAATAACACAATGCTTATGAGTTACACATATAATGCGATCGTTTTCATTTTTCAGTAAAAAACCGTACGAACTTTGGCGAAACCTAATAGAATCAGCCGTTTAAATCACATCTGAATTACCAAATTTTAGCATCATTTTGATCCTTCAGTTACAATTTCTTCACATTCACTTCACAGCAACTTAATGCTCGGTTAAACATACCAGAACTCGCTGTTGTCGTACCTATCCCAAGTGCTTGGAAACTGCATACGTTCCCCGACAATTTATCATTCCGAGAGCGACATTTCCTCTCATCTAGATGGGTGAACGTTACGTCGCAACGGACGGATCAAAATGAGCCTCTGTATTCGGCTGGCGCGATTGTTAAAATATCATCCGAGCCCGTCCCCCCCCCCCCACCCGAACAATACCCCTTTTGCTCCACTTTTTTTCTACCCTATCCCCCTATCTTCATTCTCCTCCGAAGTTCTTCACCGTCGAGCAGTCGCTTCTTATCAATGCCAGGCTCTCACAGCCGGCAATTATCCGCGAAGTTTTCAATGGGGAATTTCCATGAAAACGCGAGTCCCCGACTGCACTAGCCCACCCGCTCGGAGTTGAACGTTAATCTATGCGCAGATTACGCGCGCAACACCATCCATCGCCACGGAGAGAGGATAGCGTCCCGCCGTTTCTCGCGGCGATATCGGAAGGACATTGAGGGGGAGCTTTAATCTTATCCGTAAATCCAACACTTCGAACGACGACGACGACGATGATTACTTAGGCTACGGTTATACTGGAAGCGTACTTGGGCAACTAGTACAGAGTAATACTTTTGCTAGAGGCAGAGATGGGTAAATTCATTATTTAGATAAAAGGTTTCGAGTAACGAATAAAAGATAAAAAAAAATACTTTACCATTGTCGATTGATTAAACGTGAAAATAATGATGTAATACGTGTTCTTGTATGAGCAGACACTTGGCAAACAATAATATCCCATTTCGAATGGAAAAGAACGTTTCAGATCTGGAAACAAAGTACGTACAGGTGCCTCGCGATAATTACCCGCAATTTGGGTATCAAGAACAAGCTAGACGATAATCAAGAGGATTCTGTATATGCTTTTCAGATATAATAATAATAATTACATATTTGTTTTCACAGGACAAAAGCCCATTGAATTACAAAATATTACACAAGCGACAGTTCTACAAAGATACATAAGTGAAGGGTATATGTGAATAACTAGCTTACAATTTGGTGCATTCTACTTCGAGATAGAGTTTAGTTTTGAATACGAAATGCGACCTGTTCGTTTGAATATCTAGTATAACCGTAGCTTAACGCATGCGTGGCCGATGGTAATAGCACCGACGTTCTCTGTCTTTTTCTTCCTGTGCGCCAGTGGGATTTGCATTCGTGACGGAATAATTGTGGAAGATATCGAGTAACGCCGGCGGATAGTACCCGACGACAATCGATATTTGTCACTAGAACTGTCTAAGCGCTTTGCATCGAGCACTCAAGCCCCCGTGGATTAGGTCGGATGAGTTTGAAATCCGGATTTAGGATAGACCTTTTCTCGCGCTCGCTCGCTCGCTCTCTGTCTCGCTTCTTTCGCTGTGAATCTACCCACATTAAATCCGCCGACACTCTACGCTGGGGTTCCTAGTTCCGCCTCCGCAACGCTCGCCATTTCATGGCCGCCCACGGTGTGAAACGCGTTGATGAGTTTATATGCCGTAACGACAGAACGATGCTCGGTGCAACTTGTTGAGGGAACGCGCTGTTGGTGTTCGGTTTGTTTAGGCGTGCGGAGAGAGGTGGTGGTGGGGAGTTTTTAAGCGTTTGGCGTTTATTGTCTTTCGGGGGATGGTTGTTCTTGCGAGTTCCATAGCGTGGATGGTAGCAGAAGGAGGATGATATTTCGAGAGAATGTTGTCGATTACGAAGTTCCAATGGGATGGAACACGAGCGAAGGGATGATAAATTGATGGTCCTGGAAAGAGAAATATACTTTTCGACAACGGTTCGATTCCGATTTAGTCTTCTTAGAATCATCTTCGATGTACTGTTCAGGGAATAGCAGGTGATAATTAATATTTTTATAAATATTATATCAAACGAATTGTTATAGTATATATAAGAATTACTTTAATTTTTAAGGCCACAGTTATAGGGACACTGGAATTGCTCTCAGGTTGTAATTAATTATTAATTAATTCTTCGTATTTAATGTTCTAAAACTATTTTTTTTTTTAATGTAAAAGATATTAAATGATATTATGTGACAAACTCAGACGATATTTAGGTTAAACAACACCTTAAATGATTAAGTCAAGTTATGCTACAATCTTAGGGTGACAGTAATTCGAACATCTACCGTACAGAAACTTTCTATTGTGTCGATTCTAGAGAAGAACAGTAAAACCACTACTGTTCTGTTCTCCAGAAATCGATCAGATCCAAGCAAGCCTCGAAATATTTATGAACAGTAGCGTCCCCATTCAGGAGTCATAACTTCATCGGCCCCAAAGACTTCCATGATCGTCAAGCTTAACGAGAAACTAGTCTTCGTTTCAGCGATCCAAGTCACCGGAGAACCATCGAGATTCGATGGCCTCCGAACTAACCTAGTCACTTCGAAAACTAATCTCTCGATTCAGCAATATGAACACTGTCTTTCGAAACTATTCCCAGGAGAGCCGTGTACACGTACAGCGGAGCCAGCAGTGGGGCTCGATGTTTCCAGTTTTGAGCGATAAATGATTTACCATCCATCGGAACAACATGGTTTTAGTTCAGCTTGGCTCGGGGCGACTTAGTTCGTGACAGTTCGCAGTCGAACAAATATTGATTTTTGTAACTTGTTGAACAGCCAAACAACGTTTCCCGTCGAACAAGCGCGCACAGTGGGCTGGGGTGGGCGGCCACGACGAAACGACCAAACGGTCGATCCGTGTACATATACGTGTTTCGGTGGGTGAAGTTTATTAAAATTCGATCAGGGCTGTGTGTTTGCTCTGTCGATTATTCGGGGATCGAGGGCGATTCGATTGCTGGGTCGATCCGCGGTTTCCCCCCTCAAAATTCGACGGCTGCCGGCCAGTAGTTGCATTTAACGCGACGAGGTCGACGGGTTATACTTTGATACGAGCTCTATTCGCGATAAGGTAATGTCAGCCTGATATACGTAACTACTTTCAGATAAGCCCGTGTGTATCAACCGTGGGGCACGACACCCTGTATTATCGTTAGATACAGAAACGTTGCCATTCAGGGGGGTGCATTGTTAACGGAAGAAGGTACCTGGTAGACCGATAGGGACCGTTTTTCCGTCAGATGTTATACTTCACTTTTAGAGTCGTCGAACAAAAGTCTGAACTTTTCCTGGCTTCGTGGAAATACCTTTTCTATTCAGTTGTTTGAAGGGGTATTCTACCGTGACTTGCGATTTTTTTTTTAACTTTCTTCAGGAATTTTTTTTAAGGTCTTTTATGGCGAACCTTTCTCTTGTACATTTATTATATCGCACCCCTGCAAGGAAAGTGGCACAAGTCGAAAACATGTAACTTTTCAGGAGAACGAAGAGAAATTGATTCATTTTAGCACTTTATACCTACGTATATTAAACAATGTGACACTAGCACCGTGTCGCTCGAAGTATTGGACTTCAACTTTTGACATTTTTCTGAATGGTGGAACTACGCGTTCGAAGATATTTAATGCGATGGAATGAATGACAATTTTTGACTTGTGACACTTTTTTCACGGGCGTGGAATATCTTAAACTATAAAGAAAAATTTTGTTTGGTTGAAAATATGAATGTAATTTCTTACTATGATTGAACTATTTAACAATAGTTCCATAACTGTTTATCGTTGGGCCCACTAAACCTATAAAATAGTAGCAACCGGTAGGTAATGCGTGAATAAACCTCTTAATCGATGAAATAAATTCCGATTCCAGTGGCCATAATGCGGACGTGTGAGACTTTAAATAGATAACCGCATTATTCTGTTCCGTCACATTAAATGTTATTATTATACTATGCGCATCGAGTGCACGAGATTAACCGAACAAATTATTGTAAATAACAAAAGACATGGCCGCGCAACATCGCCAGTTTATTCCAGTCACGCATCCGCATCACAGATTTAAAAGTTTTCCTTCGCCGCGATTACATTTCCCGTTCGATTCCGGTTTCTGGTGGACGTTGGTTCACACCGGTTCTTCGCTAGCCAGTCCATGGTCCCTATAGCATTTCCGTCGAAACGATCCCTCGATCACGTTTCGGACAACAGACCGATCGACTTCCTCGCGAGGAACCTACGTACACAAGCAACGACGATTAAGGTCAGTCCATACTCGAGTTTTCGGCCTCTCCGAGCGGAACGATCCTCTATCTCGTTGCTGGAGTCTCAGTGGAATTAGGGGGGAAAGCTCGGGTGGGTTAGAAACGGCAGTTTCGACGGTGGTCGAGGATCGGCGGCCAGACTCCCTTGAAACTTATCCCACCCACCTCTGGCCGGTTACGTTTACATCGTTTCAGCTGGTTAGGACAATGGGGAAAATTTTGCTCTTGGGTCAAACGGGAGAGAGGACACAGTCCCCATTCGGAATGGTAATGAGACGCGCGAGAAAGGTTCTTTTCCGGTCTCTGTTCTGGGGAAGAACCGAGGGGAAATTTTTTTTTTTCATGAGACAAACGAGCAGAGCGCGACCTGGTTCGAACCGGCCAATTGAACCGGAGAAAGCCAAAGGGGATGGTGTTCTGGTTGTTGGAATGTATATTGTTGAAATTTTTGTGTATGTGTTAACAGTGTGAACAGTTAGATTGTTAATACCCAGTCTCTTGGAAGTAATGACAATTCCTTGCAAATGAGTGATATATGTAGTTATTGCTGCCTTGTTGCGATCTAACGTAGGTACCTAACAGTCGCAAAAAAAAATTGGTGAAAACAGGTTTGACAGAGCCTAGAACTCTAACTTGCTCCTTGGGCTTCCCATAACTCTAGGTTTCCGAGGATCATTCTCGTGGTTTTGGAAGTTCAACGGAACTTTCCCGTGGACCTCTGGGAGCCCAAAACTTTCCTTTGGAGCCCTTGGAAACAATGTGGATGCCTTGGGTTTCCCTACTGAGCCTTTGGGGTACTTCAGCGGATTTTAGGGTTCGCGTAATGGTTCTAGAACTCCTTGAAGACCCTTACACTTGTGATGGCTGGCTTGGAACATTTTGGAAACCTTTGAGTTCTGAGGTTAATATTTACCACACTTTGATGTCGATCAGAGGTATATTGATAAGGAATTGTTTTTTACATGCCACGAGGTTGCCCACTCTATTTCTGTAAATATCCAAAAGTTCGTAGCTCTTAGAATTAAAATTTCTTAAAAGGGGGTTATTAAAGGGGCAGATCAGATCTTCCTCGTTCCATTTGACGATTTGGATTCGACCAACCTTACCTTCTTTGCTCGCGACCGTGTTTTCACGAAATAATACCGGCGCTCGCTTTTGAATTCCGTCGCACAGAGTAATCTTACGGTGAAAGTTTCTGGGGAATTACAGGACCCTCGGACCACTAGCACACCGCAGCTTGCGGGCGGGCACAGTCTTTCGAAAGTTAACTCTGCGGTTGCATTTACACGGTTCCAGCGACGGGAAAACGGCGCGGAGTGGCTCGAAGCGACCGGCCTTGCAAGAAAATGTCTAGTTAAAAATCTCTAACCCTTGGAGGGTTTCGTCATTGCTTTATGGAACTTTCGTGCACAGTAATTACCTCTTTGTGTTCAGTTGAGAAGTTCGACTTTTAGACGAACGAAGCCTAGAGTCGGGGATTCTCGTTTAAATTTGAAACAATTCCAAAAGCCAGTCCTAATACTACCCTGCTACTGTAGTGTACCTAACGATCAACTGTTGGAAACAGGTAAATTAAGAGAAGATTAATATCAAAATTTTACTGCTGTGAAATTGTCTGTCACCTGAGTATTTCGTACACTGCGTGGCACAACTATAAAACTTCCCTAAAATTTTAAATTCTTATGTATCCGTGGTTAAAATAAAAACGAACCAAGTATGTTATGTCTGAAATCGTATTGACAAATGCTGTTTCTTCAGAAAAGGAGAGATTATATTGCCTAGAAAAAAGTGTTTTTTTTTTTTTATTTTAACCACAGGACATAAGGATTGAAACTTTTAGGGCGATTTCATAGTTATGCCACGTAATGTACAGGGTGTCTCATTTAAATGTGACCCCACGAATAGCTTTTTTAACTATGAAAGCGCAAAAAATATTTTATACGTAATTTAAATGGTATTGAGTGGTCAATATCCCGCGTCAATATCTTTTTCAAATATGTACAGGTCATTTCTAGCTACGCGATGTAATAGAAAAAATATCAGTTATTTAAAAAAAAAATATTGATGATTTTAAAAACGTCAAGGGAAAACAACATTTGAAAAGCAACGCCTGCAGGATACTGCCTACTTAATACCATTCAAATTACGTATAAAATGTTCCTTGCTTTTTCACGATTAAAAAAGATATTCACCCTTAAATGAGACTCCCTGTAGATTCGATGATTTTTCTGCTTGTATTTTCCTCTCTTCCTTCTTCAGGTTTGCCTCTTTTTTTTTTTTTTTTTTAATCACTCTGAACGTTCTCGTCGACTCGAACAGAGAGTGGTGTCAGAACGACGAGTTCCATCCGCGGTTAAAGACTTCATAGAAATTACGAGGGTATCCAGTTGCCGTGGTTTTCACAGCTGTGCCGGCCAGCGTCATCCTTTCGATGCTCCCTCTAAAGTTAACCTACCAGTTGCATTTATATCAGTCACGACCGGGAAAAGAACACGAAGGGGAAGGCGAAGGTGATTGGTACGTGAGGTAGGTCAAACTCGTGGCTTCGCGTGGCGCGGAATAAAAATGAGGACCACGACCGAAGATCCTCTCCGTCTGTCGATTTCTTCCTTTTCGAACACTCGAAACCCGACTATTGTGTGTGGGGAGGTCTCTCGACGACAAGAATATTGCGCACGTAAAATAGAAATGAGGGACGCGTTCATTTCTCAGGTGTATTAGTAAAATTTAAACCTTTACAATCCTGACATAATAACAGGTTCGTGTTAACATTTTATCCATTAGCTATAATCTTTACAAATGTTATTTTACCGCACAATTACATTCTTATATCCTGCGAGTGCATAAAATACAAAGTGTCGTTAATATTCCCCGGCTTTATTTCGATGGGCCCATTCGAGACTTAATGCACGAGAGTTCTTCAACAAAACAATCTCGTAACTCGTATTTCGCAACGGCGGTAAAATTGTCGCAGGGTATATCTTTCCTTGTTCTCAACAGAGTCGCTTTGTAACGAACCTGGGAGAAAGCTGCTCGCGGTCTCGAGATCATTTGTCGGTGATATTTATATCAGACCGCGAAAGAGCCCGTGAAGAAAAATGCGAGCGCCGCTACAGGAGGGCGGGTCAGCCACAGAAATGTGAATCCAGTGGAACGAAAAAAAGAAAGAAAAAAAAAAGACTGGAGGATCTCAAAGACGTCACTTCTGGCTGTCTTCTTTTCCGTCTCGAGTAACTTTTTGCCCTCCGTCTTATCTTCACCTCGCGAGGGCTGCGTTCAAAATGTTTCTCGCTAATTATGAAAATTTCAAGGCCATTATCCCAATACAGTTACCAGATGGTTCATCCTGTTCTGCACGTTGATCTCGACAATCTCCAACGCATTCGCCACCGTTAAGAAATTTCCCTCGAGAAATAAAGAGAGCCTCGAGAAATCCGTCTTGGAGGCCCTCGCCACGTTCCATTCGAGACGTAATACGTGTCCCGTTGCCCACTGTTTCTGTGCGATTGAGCGTATGCATAATAGAAAAGAATACCTGCAACCTCTGGTCTGACGTGCACGAGTTTTAACCCGAGCAAGCCTGAGACAATGTAGCTCCCTCGCGTACCTATGTTTTACACGGGTTGCAGGGTTATCCCCAGTATCTGGTCGACTTTCAATTTGTCCCGGTGTGAAATTCGACGGTTCGCAGTCGTGAGGAGCTGATTACACCGCGGATTGCCCAGTTTCTCGAGGCCTCCTTCCAGGCGGGAATACATGTACCTACTCCTGAATATCGTGGGATTATACTCGGGGGAAATACTCGAGTTTCCAGGTATCCAGACCATTGTCTTCGTATCCAGACAAGGTTTCTCGGGTTAGTGTCAGCCGAATCGACGCTGTAATCGTGACGTTTCATCACTTTTTCATGTGCCCACGGACGACTGAATGGGATTGGAATCGGAGTCGCAGCCCAGGGAACCGTGGACGCCTAATAATAGAAAAGATTCCCCTGGGGGTGGGCAATCAATCGATTCGGAGGCTCGACGAGAAATCTCGACGTCTTGTTTAATTCATCGTCGTCGATCTTGGCCGTGTTTAATGCTCTTAATCTTTCGGCCGTTTATATGTCCTGATCGATAGCGGATAGGTGGACGTGATTTGGAAACTGTGCTTTACACATGGAAACGTACCGAGTTGGCGTTAGATAAATAGATTACAGTAAATCTTCGACGAGTGGTCGAAGTCTCCTCGGCACTGACAACGAGAGGTCTCCGAGTGTAATATTGACTTGTTAACCCTTTCAGACTTGAATTTTTTTTCTTAAAGTAAAAAGAATATTTGATTACACATTTTAACTCAGTAGACTATTTAGATGATATTTTGTTTAATTTTTTAAAAAAGGTTTGTTATTCAATTGTGAATTCACTGGATCTATTAAAAACATTCAGAAATTGAAAAAATTCAAATTTATAAGAAATGTATGGATCTACAACACGATGTATCTAAGATTTTATGTGAAATTGTAAGAAACTTCATGTACACAAATGAGACTTTCAGGTCTGAAGGAGTTAATAAGGTTTAATTAGTTATGTTTCTCCACCAATCAGAAACGATCACGAAAAATCACGAATCACTGTGAAAAATCACCGTGATTGGGAACGAACGTGATCGAATCACTCGTGATTAACAAGTAGCAGTTCACGCCATCTCTGGTACCCAGTAGTACCCGATAAAATACACTAGAACCCTAAACATCGATTCATGTACCACGCGCTACCATACACCATCTTTGCCCCATATTTCCCGTCTGACTCTTACCATAATCTCCAAGATGTCGTCAAGTCGGAGGGAGCCCAAGAGGATATTTTTATCCCCCCCAGTAGTAATTTCGAAACTCCCAGTAATAACAGAACGTATATTCATTAACGTCGCCCGCTATTCAAACACGCGGATCAAAGCAGCCTTGTCGGTCCTTCTCGCGGCTTTCGGTGCCTCGTCAGTGTGTCTTTGACTCTAATCGGTCATCTTCTTGATTAGAACGCCTCGACCACCGTCGTCGCTATCCCGAGGAAATTTTTCCACCCTTCCGTTTCTCCTCTCCCGCCATCAACACGAGGATTTTATTAAGCGACACCTCCGACACCAGGCTCTCATTTCCGCTCGACACCGTCCGTGTCTTCTTCCGTAGCGAATACGTTTTCCAACGAACAAAAGGAAACTGCCGGCGGGGGAGGGATTACCTATATTCTTATCGCGATTCCTGGCCGTTTCCTCGTCGTATCGTTTAAACGGCGAATGGGACGGAGGCGCTGCCTCTGGCCCCTTGGCTTTGTTAAGATCGACGGGCGAGAAAAAGGGGTTGCGAAGACTCGTGCTCTGCCGTATTGAATTTACACCGTGTGCCGCACCACAGAGATACAACAAAAGATCTCCTATTCGAGTTCTCGGACGGCACAAAGGAGCTTTACTTTCATCGGGCCAGGATGGAAACGCCGGATAATTAAGTCCGAGGCGATGGATCCCTGGTATGCTTCCACCGAGAAGCAAACATTGCGTTGCCCCTCTACTATCCGTGATCAGCGACCTAATGAATCGTGCATTACAGTTCATCGCGCTCCTCCGATATTCCCCTGTTTCCCACCGGAATGTCTTCACAAATGGACGATACCCTCTGATCTAGATTGAAGCTTCTGATAGGTTGGATTAATAGCCAGAAGTCGTGTTCCACATTTTGCTTCTGTTTACGCTTGAATTGGGTGAATGACTGTATCTATGGTTCTGTTCAATTCTGGTCCCCCCTTTGCACGGTGCCTGAAATGATAGAGGAGAGAGGAATAAGTGTCCACAGAGATTTCATCTGTTTGTCTGGCTGCCACGTGGATAATGGAAGTGTTTGGAACATGTCGCACGTTTACTCCGGGACCGATCTGTTTGTAGCAAGGTTCCTTTTTGTGCGCGACCATCGATGTTAGCCGTCAGTGAGCACTCTAGAATTCCTCTAATCGAGTAATCTTTTTTTTTTTTTTTTTTTTTTTTAACTGTCTACTGAATATGATTTTAGGTACATTTACCGATGAACGTTAAGAAACAAAAGAATTTTTATGCATATTGTATCTGTAGGACACGGTTTATTCAACATTTGTTCTTTCAAAATGCATTTATTCCGTAATTACCATGAAAACGAAACGAAAAATAATACATAAACGAGTGAAAGAAAAAAAAATATAAGAGAACGCTAGTCGCGATCAATCGCCCAATCTGACGTCAGTATTGGTCAACGTTTTTCAAAATACGCGTTAAGTCATTCAATAAGTTCAGCCATGTCTTGAGAGCTGAGAGAATTCACAACCATCCATACAACGTGGAGAGATCGTTATCTATCCATTCCACATATTCAATCGAAGTTTCCGAAATTTCCAATTCTTCTTTCTGCTGATGATCACAGAAAAATCGTCAGGTTCGGCAACAGGGGGCGGGCAATAAATGCATGTTACCGGATCTCCGGAAACAGAGGAAAACAGAGCGTGTACCGGTGTGGATACAGCTGTGCTGACTCCTTGAAATTGATGATGCCGCGTGGACAAGTTTGTCGGCCCGTGGACGAGGATCGCAGCTCGGGTAGTTTTTCCGGTTAAAGGGATCCGTGAGCGTTCGTATTTTTCGTCGTGCAAACGTTGAGAGATTCGCAAGTCGACTTGCCCCCTATCGTTTGGACGCAAAGCTTCGTCCCCGCGGAAGAGAGGTGGTTGAAGCTCAAAAGTGGGTTTGGCAAGGCGCCATGCTGCGTCATCAGCCGCCTCGCCGGCGAGATTCCAGTACGCCGGCGTGTGCAGCTACAGGTAAACGGCGCACCTGGTCTTTGAACGACTCCAATTGCCGGGTCTCCATTCTTTTTTGTTCGTATACCGTTCAATGTTTTGATGCTTTTACAGGATGAGGATGCAGAAATGCCCAAAGTATTTGATCGAACGAATGAAATGTTTGTATGAAGGTATATGAACGATAGAACGGACATTTATACTGCCCTCTTTACTTGAAATGTTCAATCTAACAAATTACCGTTTTTCAAGGTTTTCCAGAGAATCCCATGTGCTTTTCATTTTTCAAGTCAAGGTAGAATGTTCTGCGTACTTTTTAGGGTCCAGAAACAGTCTAAGTTATTTATCCTAACTGGCTTTCCAAGGATTCTACTAATTTCTATTATTCTGTGTAACATCTATTAACTTAATAGTTAATCATCGGTTATAACTTGTGTTTATGCCTTAATTATTTATGTCCAAGAAAATAAAATAAAATAAATATGATGTAAAAAAATAAAATAAATATGATGTAAACCGTTGCCTATATTAAAATGGCAAACGATAAAAGTCAAGGACGACACGAGGAAAATTATAAAACCTCTTTTTTCTTGGATGTCTGAATAACTGCGGAACTAACTGTGAAAGATTAGGTATTAACTCAGACAATATACGGTACTAAACTTATCGGATTTTAACAGTGATTGCTTCGATGAAGAATTTCAAGGTACCCCAGGCTAATATCAAACAATCTCTCGTTGAACCCATATCCACAACCGGTTTCCCACTTTATTGGTCTGTGACCATCGAACATTTATGGGTATTAAAATTCATAAACATTTAGATAGCCGAACAGATGTATAATTATAGCGGAGATTTGCATCACACTCGATCCCTCCATCTACACATTTTTCGCTCGCGGTGTGGAAATCGAATCTTTCGCAAACTCCACCGAATCTTTCGTAAACATCACGATGCAAAGTGTCGAATCGCGTGTGGATAGCTTTTCCAGATCGGTTTCCAGCTGTGATTCCACCAACGTGAACCTGGATAACGACTTTTTGAAGTCGTTAAGGCGATGGTGCATCACTCGCGAAACCTATAAATACGCAGGTATTGGATCGAGCGCGAGATTCTCTTTTCGAGACGGCATTGAAATTTCGAGAAAACCGGACGATAAACTCACAGACTGTCCCGGAAGATATACGACCCGCGCCGAGAAGCACACCCGCGAAACGCCGGGACGTGAAGCTTTTTAGAGCGTTATTCTGCACGCGCTTGGAATAAGATGTGCACGAAAAATGTCGGATTTGAATGTGAAGTATGTACGTCGCGGGGAATATTTCACCGACCAGTATCCGTTTTTCACGCGGAACACGGAGATGACGGTCACTATTTTATTATTCCCCGGGGTCTTTTTCATTTGTTCAAGAGAGAACACCTGTCCCTCGATTTACGCGGAGTATTCGTTCTATTTATTTTTTTTTTTAAATAAATATTTTTATAATTTATACTGCCTTGTCTCTCGTGAATTTTTTTTTCGTACAGGCAGACTCCATTTAGATGGTTTTTATCCGCATAAAGTAGAACCACACGGAGCAAACAATTCGCGTAAATTGAGGGACGGGCGTATACAAATTTTAAAGATCGAAACAATGGAATATCTCTTTTGTAATGCTTTCGGAATATTCATGATCGTCGGAAACATTTTCTGAAGCTTCAAACGTTCAAATTTATAGTAAACAAAGGGGTTCGAAATGTATGGAAATGTTAAATTCCTAGATCCTGTTTTTCTTTGACCTAGTACAATAAATACTTCATGAAAGTTGGTTAGGAAGTTCCTCGTTAGATTTTCTACTTCATCCCCACATCAGGGGGAAGGGTTGTGGAACCTATAAAGCGCATAATCTCCCCCCTCCCCCCAATTGGCTCATGTTGTCGAGGCTTCGAGTAAAAAATAAATTTGTGATGTATGGAAACGATTCGTGGTGTACCGTGAAAGTTGTGAAGCTGTTCGTAGTTTTAAACTCTCGTGGAGACTCTACTGTACCTTTTAATATATAAATATGATGTTTACTGTATTCTTAACTCTGAATATACAGGGTACAGCCAAAAGGATGATTCTTACAGAAAATCTTCAAATGCGATTATCTCAAAAACGAAGTCTCAGAAGTTTTATTCTACTCTTTCGATTTAATTCTCCACAAGGAATCACCTACTGCCTGCTTGTACCACACTTTCTGTCGTATGTTCGTAAAGTCCACAATTTTTCTAACATTATGTCTCGCGTTTTCTGTTACAGGAAGTGTTGCACACGATCAGCGCGCCCAGCGGGCAAGTACGGCGTATCGTTATCTTCAAGAAAAACGGCGTCCAAGCCATGGTGGAATATCCTTTGCAATAGAACCGTATCTGTCCCCACTCGGTGGACCACCGCGTTTTCGTCGTGTACCAGGGGCTGGGTGGCGTGGGGTTGCTTGTCGCGCGATAGGATGGGGATTTAAGCCCAAGAGGATTTCCGTCGCGACACACTTCGTCGGAATGACTTGGTTGCGAAAGTTTGTCGGTCACGCGCCACCGTTACAATGACGATGAGGATTTATAACCGGAACTTAGAGCGGACGACACAAACCAGGGTTACAGGATCTTCCGGCACACGGTTATCTCGAGCACTAGATACAGCCAGCGTTGCCCGTAGAATCGTCGAGTAACTCTCGTCGCTTATTGGATGAACGTCTACTTAATTGGCCCGTTTCCTTTTATGCGGGACTGCGCGAAACTATTAAACTTTCGGAAGTTTTACCTTTTTTCCGATGCTGTAACGCTGCTGCGCGCGGGAAGCGTCGATGGTAGAATATCTATAAAGTTTCGGGAATCTTTTTTTTTTTTATAGATTTTCTTTGATACTGTGCCTGAGGTGACTGGAGAATTTTGCAGGATCCAAGAAATTTCAGGTTTTTAAGGATCGAGGAACTCGTGAAGTAATTTGGAAGGTTTACGATAATCGTTTCGGTGTCGAGGTGATGTCGCTAATTTGCTATAATAATGACGTAATTAAAAATTTGCCGTATTTGAGTTATTAGTGTAGAAAAAACGGGCGTTGTCTGTACTTTTTATCGGTTGAATACTGTGAATGAGCTTTGAAAACTTACCACGTCAGGTTTGTCACTTTAATATGATGTTTATATAGAATTATAATAATCGAAGCATTCAAATTCGTTTCTGTTGATTGCTGAAACTTTCGATTACTTTCTTTAATGTACCGAGTGTGTCCCGGCAGATTTCTGTTCTTTAAACAAAGTGTTTAGTACAGGAGAATAGTGAGATAATAATAGGAAAAGTGAGCGTACTTAATTACACTTTTTCAATTTATGTAAGCAGTTATTAAAGTAAAACAGCCTTTACATCTCAGGAACTGGCTGTACGAGCTAATTATGTACTACAAGCTAACGTAACTAAGTAATTCTTGAAATTATACACACATATTTTTTTCTGTTGAGCAGCCATTTTCTTCTGTTGATAGATGTATAGCTCAATTTTTCAGAACTTATTAAAAAATAACATATGAATAAATTTTTTAATTTTCCCTTTTATTTAACAGCTCAAAGGTTTGTATTCCCTTAAATATTCCGCATAGCTTGTCTGGTCCGCGACGTATACAATTTTTCCCTCGCAGGAAAACTGTAAGTTTTACCCTCTATACCTGGTCGTAAACGGTACGCGTTAACTCGATGGAAATCCTCTTTGACGGTAGTATCCGCGGGCATATCCTCCGTAGAGCATTTTCTGTCGGTCAGGTAAACTCATACGAAGAACATCGTGTCTATACACATATATATATATATATATATATTCTTAACTGAATCCTCCGGAACCACGTTCGACTCGGTGGAATCAGCGACGAGAGCGAAGGAGACACTTCACGGAGCGGACATATACTCCGGTTGCTGCACACTGAAGATCGACTTCGCGAAGGTGAGTGCATAAAACCGATTTTACCCTTTTACCGTTTCTCCACCCATTCGAGACGCGGCCGGCCACCGTACGAAACGGCCAAAGGTCGACTCATTATACGTACCTGGGAATGGACGAATCAGGGGATAAAAGACGAAGTTGAAAAAAAAAAAATAAAAAGGGGTGAAGAGTGAGAGAGAAAAGCATAAGCCTCTCTTTTTCTCTCGAGTTCCGCCGTTAATATTCATGAAAAAGAATCCCGCGGAGAAATGCTTCCGCAAATAATGGAAACGCTCTAAATTCACGGTTCCTCTTACGTAACCGCCCCCCTCCCTCCTCCTGTACTTACGCCACCATAAAACCTGAGGAAATTCGCTCATTTCATTCATTTTACGTGCTCGTTACATATTCTTCCAATTACTCGCGCACTAGCGCGAGCCTCTCCGACGACGACATTCTTCTCAATATTTCATCCGACGTCTAATTAGCAGATTAAAAAAAAAAAGGAACATATTCGGGGGAAAAATGTGCCTTCCAGACGCAACACGGTTTGTCCCTGCCTTCTGAATCGAATGTTTTCCACGGAGGCGCGTGTCGCACGGCGAGACATAGTTTCGAAGGCGAAAATTACTGCTGTGCTGTTTCCATTGATCTCTTTCATTTTTTTTTTCGTTTTTGAAATAGGATTTTCGGTGATAGGATTGGTCGAGGAAACAAACTTTTCGATGGTTTCTGTGGACTTTCGAAAGTACCCAAAAGGATTATGGATTATAGGAAATTTTTCTGTTATTTGGCCGTTAACTATTATTTTAATTAAATGTTTAACTAAATATTTATGAAAATAAAGCATCACTGTTTTTTTTTTGAATTTTGAATTTTACAACTGCAAGCTATTTTTCAAGTCGATTGAGGAAGCAATTCTTCGACAAGTTCGCCCAAAAGAAAATCATCGTGAAATATAAACTCAGTAGCACCACGAGCGGTCCACAGAATTTAGTGAACGATCGAATATTTCGGTTGAATCGACTATAAAAATGTTTTAACATTAAACCTACCGAACCCTTCAGAGACGTAAGAATTAGTACACCGAAACTGGTCATTTTGACCGGTCGTGGTAAGTTTAGTGTTAAAACGAAAGAACAAATTTATCTTGCTCTTCTGCTACTAGTGCTACTCCAAAGTTCGGTTGCAGCAGATTTTTACGCTTCTTGGTACGCCCCCAGTTCGCTCCATCGTGAAAGAGATCGTAAAGCAAACAGCTCGCCTTAGAGGGTATGAAAAGAAAATCACGTGCATTAACTGAAAGAGAGAGAGAGAGAGAAAAAAAAACTAGTGATTCGTATAGCGAGCCGCGCGTGAAAGCTCCTCTTTCTCGCCTAACGAGTGAGATCTTGTTTCACCGCGGCTTGTCGCGAACCGGTCGATCGGTTTTTTTTCAATCGACCCCCCAGTGTTTTGTTACTCGTCGGCGAAAAGGATCGTTATCTTCCAGCGAGAAATAAACTGTGAAACTGCTTTCTTCGTTCATTATACAGCCAAATAAAGTCTACACAGACCATTAAATTGCACTTTTAGCGAATGGAAAGTGAAAACGAATTTAAAAGTGAAGTTTACCTATTTGCAAACTTTTTGTATCTGTAGATTTGTACTCGTGGATTTCACCTGTAACAGAACGTACTCAGCCATACAAATTTCGTAGAGTTCGCGTGATGATTTGTTCGATGCTATCCAGGCCGATGGAAATCATTAAGAAAATGAGCAATCGAAAATTCCATGTATTATTAGACACAAAACACAAGGAATCAGTTGAACAGAATTTGAGCATTGACTATCCACGAAAGATAGAACAACTTGTGGTCGACCACAGAAATCAGAATTTAACAAGTTTATTCGTATAGAAACATTCGAGTCATGTATAATAACGTATCAGATATTTGTACCCGCCAGTAAGCCAGCTTGATATTTCGCCGTCAAATGCAGGATGAAATTCTAAATTATCCAGAAACCATCTGCACGTCGGAATTACTCGCGTGCTCATTAATTCTCATTTCCCATTAACGCGGTATTTCTCTCATTGGTACCACCCTCCCCCCAAGCTCGTTAATAAAAACAAATCAATTTAATTATTTTCATGTCTTGTTCAATTCAGTCTACATACAACGGTAAAATAGATAATGAGGGAATGCATTTTAGGGGATTGCAATATCGTCTCGTTTTTTCCCCGATGGCGAGAGCGCGCGTTCGTCATTAATATTATCGTTTCAAGCATCGTTCGCACAGACGCGTCCGTGACGCACCTAATTACCGATAATTGTTCACTTCGCGTATTGCCTCCGATAATTAAATAATCGGCGTCACTGGCTCGCGGGTTCGCCTCTCGAAGTCAACCAGAGAGCACGCACACGTGAATTTCGGTTGCTCTATCGCGGTCCGAATGGTTCTTCCGGTGTGCACACTCAGCTCGTTTGATACGAGTCGTGGTGCTCGCAGAAACGGTACCAAAAAAGACATCGCTGAATTTCGCTCTCTCGTAGTTTCTCTTCTGAATCACGTATGATCGGTCGGTGGACTTTGTGCATCTGAAGCGCACGCAAATTATACGTGACAGGATAAAATAAAAGAAACTCATTAGTCAAGCTATAAATTATTTTACTTCATTTTTAGAATATTGACAGCTTTCACTAACGAATATAACTAAACGTTATCTGTTTTCTGGTACATATTAATCGACGAAAAATTATGTTTGCATAAACGTCCACAGTTTGGTCGTGATACATTTACAGCATACTCGATTACCTAGAGATGGATACACAGTATGTTCGGTTTAAGTGTATACAAGCTATTATGTCTCTAGCTATTGAAAGTGCGAAAAAATGTTTCACATGATCGGTATTTGATTCTATAGAGCAAACGCACTAGAATATTTGATTTTAATAATAATGCAATTTTTTAATGGAACTACATATTTTTATTATTATCGTGTTATTAAGTAGTCCATGAATTCAACTTTCCTATTTGAAAGATCTGTTTCAGCAATAATATCAGAACGATTTAATTGTTTTTTGTCAGAAAGAAAAAACCCCACAGATAATGATCGTATTAAAAATCTGTATGTTTCGTTAACTATACCCAAATAAACGAACAACGAAGTTGAAACTTTAGGCTGGACACGTCGATAAAGAATTTCGTTACGAAGAATTTAAAGAAAAAGAGCTTCAAACTTACTTAAAAAATTGCGACCTGTAGACTGATTCGAATAAACGTAAGTCATTCTGTACCACTGTGCGACGCCTAGCGTGCGAAACGCGCGTACGATCCGTCATATGATTCACGTAGGCACCTCCGCACGAGCGTTCATTTGGCAGATCATTCCATTGGCAATAGTCGCGTAAAGGGTGGGATCTGTGGGGCCACGCAAGCTCCGCCTCGAAATCCAATTTTGAACTTTGGGTCGTGGCTTACGCTCTATTTTCATTACGGGAACTGTCCTTTTTGGCAGATAACTACCACTGATCGTTTGTGCGAAACGAACTTTCCACGTTCGGGCCGCGACTGAATATTCTTATCGATCTGTGCTCCGATCGATATTTCAAGTTACAGGCGTATCGATCTCTTCTATACACGCGGCTCGTCGCGATGGCTCACGTAGCGCCGACAATGCCGATCTGTTCGATATAAATTCATCCGCGACTGCAACACCGGACACGCGATTAAAACAGAAATCTCCTTTGGATTACAACCGATCGATCCCTCGGCGACTCCGTTTAACGGACGGATCATATTTAATTCCCGATGATGTTCGAACGGTTGAATAGAAACGCGGGTCTGAATGCCGCTGCCGTCGGGGAAGGCATATCCGTCGCCGCTTTAATCTGTTTCTCAGTACGCATCGTTCAGAAACGATCGATTATAGAGAAGCAGATGTTAAAGCTTGTACTTGAGAGATTTTCATGTAAATCCTGACAATTTCCTCGAGTTTCTCGACTTCACGTTATTGATACTGTCTAGAATGTGGAGTGATCAAGTCCATCAAAAAGGAGAGTTAAAAAATTCAAGTCATCGAACAAATTTTTTTATGGAACAAATGTAATGAATTATTTGCTATTATTAGTTTGATTTTACTAAATTTCGTTCTTACATATAATCAAAACTTGCAAAAGTCAACTTACAGTTCTGCACAAGAACATACAAACTTTAACGCGTGTTTGCACATAGACTAGAAGTAAACTACTGTGATCATTTAATCTTTTTTAATAGCTCAAATTCTGAATTTATAAAAATATACAAAAAAAATGTAATCCCATAATTTTCAAATTTTGACTTTTCCCTATTTCTTGGGTTTCTGGCTCAATGTGCGTCGTGGGAAAAATGTATCGCCGCCATACCTGCGTTCATTTCACGATTTTCGACGAGCAGCACAGCCGCGTACGAACGTCTGGGCTCGGACTAGAAACGTCAATCATCGGTAATGACGCGCGTGTAACGGGTAAATATACGTGGCCCTCGATGGAAATCGTACGTATCCAATAAATTTTCGCCTTCAGGTGGACGGCAGGGGGGGGCGGATAGAGGTGCGATAAGCGGGCACGTAGCAATGCTTTGTCAACCTGTCGGCGTTCCTCGCCGATATTTTCCCGAATGAAGTTGCCGTGCAGCTCCGGGACGACGACGGAACGCGCACGTACCCTCACGAGCAAACTCTGCTTCCGCTAGGGGAAAAAGTGGCGTAGAAGAAGAGCCTCCTACCACTTGTTAAATTTATTTCAAGTACTGAAATACATGTTAAACCGATTGTTAATTTGGTATAAATTTCGGTAATTACCAAACCTAAATGGTAGGAGGCCCTTCGACTACCACACTTTTGCCCCTAGTGGAAAGTGTGGTGTAAGAGAAGGGCTTCCTACCACTTGGTAACTTTCTTTCAAGTACTAAAATAAATGTTAAATCAAATGTTAATTCGACATATATTTCAATAATACTTGATAACAAATAGTAGGAGGTCCTTCCCTACGTCACTTGTTTCCCTAGTGGAAGCCGAGTTTGCACGTCAGTGTACGCTTTGTAGGTTCACGTAAAAGCACATTTTGCCTCCACCGATGTCTAGCCAGGTTGTACGGAACGAATTACGCGGGCGGGAAAGTCGATTAAAGAGATGAAATATTACCCCGTTAGCGCGACCGCTTTGATGAGGCGAGCGTGAAAAACGACTGTGTGATACATTCGTGACAAGCCTCGCCTTTGGAACGATGCCGTATATGGGCAGTTTTTTTTGTGAAATTGTCAGAGATTGTTCTTTTCAACCGCTTTCATAAGTATTGTTACTGAAACGGATGAAGCTGCCAGGTTCGTTAAGTGCGTCCGATGGGTGGTGTTTTTATTCAGTTATGGTTTTCCTTCAAGTTTTTCTTGGTTTGTTCTTCGGTTACTTGGAACTGGTGGTGGTGCGATCGAGTCGATTAATAGAATGAGACTGTTTTTGTCAGACACATAAATCGTCACGACATTTACGATGAAAAAGGTGTAGCAAGAAAGGCAGCAGAAAAATGGTTCGACACACTTTTGCACGTAATTAAACATACTTGGTGAACCGATTCGTTCACAGACGCAGATAACAGCAGAATAGATATTCGGTTGTTCCTTTGAGTTTTATATATATGCGTCATGATCGAAAGTTCAGAAATTATCTAGATCGTTGTTACTGTTCTCATAGCGGTATTGTGTGTCATTGTATACTACACTTTACTATTAAATACTACATTGAGGCAAAAAAAATTGACAATCCTCACGGTAAAAGGATAAATAAAATCCAACAGTACCACCTAGCCACCGAAACCCAACCAAAGACCATCAGGTGTCCCAATCTCGTTTCAATGTTTCCACCGCGTTCTCCAAACTGTCTGCCACAGAAACATCCCTTTTCATTCTACACGTCACACAAATCCCCCATCCACATCTTCGTCCCGTGGTCCAAAAAGCAACGAGCCAGGCACGTTAACCGCGAAAGACGGTACCGTATTTCCAGTGACCGCGTCTCGTTACCAGGTCGGCGCGGGAAAAAAAAAAAAAAAAAAAAAAAAAAAAACAGAACGAGGGAGAACTAATGAAACGTCGCTGCAGCAGAGACCCAAACTAATTTCCTGTTTTGCTTCACGCCGCCCCTGTCCCTTTAATCTCCGACGTTTTCGATCGAGGGTACGTCGTGACCGTGTGCAGAATTTTTCTGCCAGAGAAACATCCACAGATAACGGCACTCTAATTAGCCAGTAATCTTGATTTTTCACGGTACACAAAAGAGTTCTTTCGAGTGCTTGACGAGAGATAGAGCGAGGCAATAACACGTTGAATTACCTGAACAGAGCCCGGGGAGACCAACGGGGATCAAAACGAATGTGTCGCGATAAAACGATCAACGTGACACGATGGGGAGGGGGGACACTATTGCGACCCCGACACGCGGAGAGGGGTTATATAGAGGGAAAATAATTGCCAGATCGTTTTTCATTGTCAGCGTTCGGTTAATGCGAATATTGGGTACAAAGTGAGGTATAATTATAGAGGTGGCCCGGACCGAGGTAACTCGATCATTAGCTCTCTCGCGTACTGCCAAAATGGCTCCCGGAACGACGACCCGCCGCCGCCGCCACCGCCGTGCCGGTCGTACGAAGAACGAACCAGCTGCTAGTCGTTAATGCTCGTAATCAGTTTGCACAACTAGTTTGGCGGATTCGTTTCAGCGATCGATAGGCCGGGACCTGCGTGGTTCTTGTGACGTCCACGATTTCATGACCGCGGGGGTTGCATCCGAGGACGCGATAATCTTTAATATTCCAATTAAAGAACTTGATCTTTACCTGAATGGGTTTGCTTGAGTCCCTTTTAGGTGGCTAGGATCGGTCCACTTCGTTTTTAGACGCTGGAATTTGACGCGCTTTTAAAATTAGTGTTGCACCGGTGCAACACTGGGCGTTAAAGGGTTAAAGAATAGTCAAAGCATACATTAATCCTTTGGTTCCCATTGTTGCCATATGACTACATATTTTAAATTACGAAATGAAATGTTAGTATCATGTATTTCGTCATACCTGTGAGTATATAATAGTTTCTTCTAGTTTTGCGGTGATGGTATGGTATAAATTGGAATGTGGATTTAAAAGTTTTTCTGTCTCAAAAACTATAATTTATGTCAAATATTTCAAGAAGGTTTATTGATGAAAGACAAGAAAGATTAGATTTTATTATGCTATAATAACATTATAATACAAATTATTATATGAAATTATTAAAACTAAATTTTGAAGTGTTTTAAAATTTTCTTTTTGAAAAAAAAAAAACCTTTCAAAATTTTGTTACGGCAAGTTTATAGCGCATATTGTGCCATTGAACTTTTGTTTGAATCATTTTATTCTATCTCTCGTATTTTAAGAGTTATACGCGAAAAAGTGGGAGTGTCTATTTGACTTAGGGGTTAGTTTTCACACTCTTAAAGGGCGATTCGGCACGAATGGAACATACCGTTATTCATGTCTCGAATCACTCTATAAACTCACAAAGTTTGCCTTGTAAGTCGCCGAGTATCAGAAGAACAACTCCCATAAGAATGCCACCAGACCATAAAAAAAAAATTTATAATCGATTATTTATACCGTAACAAATCGTTCACTTTTTACTTGTAACCGCTCGCGTGAAGTAGATCGCAGCCCCGTGGCAAGAGATCAAACACAATGCTTCGTTATCATAACGCGCGGTGCCGTTGTTCGCTGGCAACATCGTTTCGTTCGATTAAACGAAACGTTTAGCGGCCGCATAATTGCGCGAAACGACACTATCGAGGCGCGGGGCGTTAGTTCCCGGGTTAAATCGGATTATCAGCGTGATCCACGGCCGATCGAGAGATCTAATGCGTGAGAGAGATAGCGAAGAGTTGGCCAGGCGGGAGCGATGGACTCGGGACAGCAGTTTTTTTTTTTTTTACTCGCGGACTACCCGTGTGCACTTTAATTGAATTCGTTATCTCGGGAAAAGGGAAAATATTGTGCGTGGAATTCATACAGTTTAGCGGGCTGCGCTAATTGGATACCAAGCGCGCGCTGGTAGGGGAGGAGGGAAATTTATGCGACACAGCTCGTTAATGCCATTAATTACATCGAAGTGCGCGTGCAACCAGTAAACCTATATTCGATACCCATTAAACCGCGTCGCGATAAATCCTGACGGTAATAATTCGAAACATTGAAGAATTGGTCGCCTTGAGGCCATCTATCAGGAAGTGTAACGGTTTTGATTCATCGGCTCGTGCCGTAGATAATTTCGTTCCTCGTTTTACGTTAAACGAGTACAGAAAGTGGAAAGTCTTTTTGAGGAATGGTGAGAATGTTTGAGAACGAGCACATTGATCTGTGAGATTTGGAATGGACTTTGGTAATCGAGAGGTTAAGTGTTATATAAGCTGGAATGTATTTAACTGAATATACAGGGTGTTCCATTTCCACAGTGATCTATTCTAATGTCCAAATTCATTCTTGCTCTGTTGACGCTCTAATTCACACTGCCATCCGTCTTGTCAACAACCACACTTAACTCTTTCAGACTTGAATTTTCTTAGAGCAAACCAAATTTTGATTACACCTTTTAACGCAGTAGACTGTTTAAATGATATTTCCTTTAAAAAGTGTCTGTTTTACTCAAGTATGTACATGCCACCGGTGCGCAACATAACTAACGCGCCGCCATAAACTAACGAACCCTTATAATAGGACCAGAATATAGACCTTCCACACTCCTACAGATCATAGACGAGAATTTTCAATACTATAGACGATTAAACGTGACTGTGAATGCTAATTTTATAGAACGTGAAATTAACTTCGGGGAAAAACGACGTTAATACTATTATAAAAGAAACTTTGCCTATGAATTATTCAGGTTTTACAAGCGGCCCCGGTATTGCTTCTTTTATTCCGTCTTGAAAGGCACGCCTAAATTTTTAAACTGGCCAGCTCCGCGTAGGGACGACTCGTGCGATTCTATTACATCGACTTTGCATCACCGAAGTGTGACCCGCCATTGTGATTATTTAAATTTTGCGGCGCTACTGGCGTGAGTTCGCAAAATTAAAGAGTGATTTCTAGTTTACAGGAAAGTGTCAAATTGTAAATTTGCATCGCTTTAAAATATGTTTTTTTTTTTTCAATTTCAAAAATAGTTAAGAGACACTTTGTTCAGACAACATTCAATCGACCGGTTAATAGAACGTTCGAATATTAATTTTTACGTTCGACAGGATCTACTATATTCTTCGTTTCCGTGAATTGCACCTTTTTCCGTACTACGGTTTGCTGACAAACTGACCAGATCTAAGTAATAAAGGGGTAAGACGCTAACTCGACGGATTCAATACGAAATTTGATGTCCTCGAAATTGAGTGGTGTTACAGAACTGTGCCGAACTTGGCGAAACTGCCTCACAAAGCGTCAGATTCAAACTGGAATGAGCCGTAAACCGAGGGGTCCAAGGGGATGATTGCTTCGGAACAAATAGCCCAATTATATCGCATCAACAATTTCATCGTTTCACGGAACTTGCGTCTGATCGTCGAGAAACGGTTCCGGCTGAAATACAGCTATTCGCAGCGTAAAACAGCAAAACAGCTTCGTCGAGCTATCGAGCTGCCTGTAATCGAGTCTCACCAGTTTTATTCGGTGTCTTTAATTGGTACATTGCAACCGGAGCAGCGAACTAGCTGTGACCAGAGGGAGCAACACCTCCTCGGAACACGCGAAAATTCATTTGGCGACGTAATGGTCGGGGATAATGAGTTCTTCCGAAACGCGATGGACTCGGCGCCCTCGTCGTTGCTCGAGGGCAGGGAACGTGTAATTGGACAATTACGAAATATAATCGCCGTGAAAATCTGTCTGGGAAATGTTTTAGCCTCGTGTCGCTGGATCATTCGCGTTTCCTTAAATCCATAACGAATGTACAGGACGATTTAAAAGTAAATCTCGGGAGAATATACGATCGTATCCCGAACATCTAAACCTCGGGAAACGATAATTTCGTTAATTTCAGAGTACTTATTTGTAAAGGGTATCATTTTCTGAACGAAAATATGGAAAACTTAACCCTTGGCAGTCGAGAGGCGACTTTTTGTCACCACTCAATACACAGACTCCTCTCGATTATTGTCCCGAACTTTGGTCCACGCCGAAACATTAATCTTATAGGGAGAAATGACAGGTTCCACAGCCCCCCCCCCATCACACACGATGGTGAGGTAACGCCTGGACAATAAGCATGTAGAACAAGCCAGACAATAATCGGGTGGAGTTTGTATTGCAGCAAGTCTAGAGCCGTTACTAAAAATTATTTCTGGTATTTTTTGCTTTTCCGCTTCAAATTGCCTACAGTCAGTAACAGAATTCAAGAAAAGCTTGAAAAATTATTAGAGTGCAATTGCAAAAAGACGGTATGGGGAAAACCGCATCGATCGATGTTATCGATGTGAGAAACTTTACCAATACTTGCCCTGAGAAATCTACGACAAATCTCAGAGAATAATGATTTATAAAATATCACACGACAGAAAGTAATAAAACTTTAGAGAGTGATATTGTATCCTTCAAATGTAAAAATATATTTAATCTTACACTGTATAAAGTTATATGTATTATACATTTTTATGTTTCCTTAACCAAAATCTCGTCGACTTGTTGGTTTCTCATACCCAAAAAGCTTCGACTGCAAAGGGTTAAGTTGCTCTTCGAAACGACGACAAGAGATTCTGATTTTCTAGAATCGACTTTCATTTAGGAAACAGTCATTGCTAAACCCTTTTTTTTTAAAGAAGAGTCTGATGAATGTTCCGAAATGCATCGTATACGAGGTAATACATCGGTTAGATTTACATTGATTATGGATCAGCCTGTAGAGCCGGTCGAGAAGGCCTCCCTTCGCGGTTCCTCCGCCGCGAACGTCTAATTACAAGGCGAACCATCCACCTGCCAAGTTCTAACAGCGCCACGGAAAAGCTTCATCCAGTCGGACGGCGGAATCGTTCCTCCTTATTTGCAATTCAGATCAGCGAGAGAGAGGGAGGATTTCCCGCGTGCCTGGCCACGAAACTACGTTGACTGGCAGATGCCAGGTATTTCGGAAATTTAGTCACGATAAGTTGTAACTTGGTTCATCCTTGGACCGTAATTGAAACCATTGTTCTAAAGGACGTAATACAGGGGAGAGCATTGTTCGGGAATTGGTGGCGGAAGAGGCTAACCGGTTAGCTTGGTGTCCGGATGACTGTCGACCAGTGTGGCTAGCCTAGACCTGGGCAAATTTTATTTGAAATGAAGATAAAATATAACTATTTGAAACCATTTACGTCGAAATTTTATTTTCAATAGTGTTATTTGAAAATTAAAATGTTATCGATTTATTTTAAATAACAGCAACTTCAAATAATGAATTATTTCGTTACTTTTGGATTTTAAATTTGGCAAAAGAAATAATGCTTAAAATAATATGCAACACAGTCATTGTATTTAAAGAAGTCTTTACATCAATTTGTTTGAACTGGCTCTTCAAAAAGCTCGACTACGATTTTTTTCACTGTGACAGTCAACGTGTTAAACAAGTGTCAATTTTATTCATCTCTGTTTAAATCAGTCAGGTTTAGTATTAGAAAAGTAATTGTTCTATTATTTAAAAATTCCTCCTATTAAAATACTTTTGTTTTCCCGTTAGTTCAGATATGAAAGTATTTACCATACATCTAACGATCAATCGAACGTTTCCACGGAATCAGCGGAAACAAACGCATTTGTTCCTTTCGATTTCAAGAAACATTTATGTTCCGTATTAGCTAGCGGCACGTGTACTTCATAACGCGTGGGTTTCAGCTGCTCTCGACTACATTACTTCCGGCTGAATACGCCACGCGAAAAGTTATTTGCATTTACTCGGCGCTAATAATTCCGACGTATTTTCACTGGTTCCGGCGTTCCGTAATGTGCACAAACCGAGTTTAATTATGATAAAAATGTGTAATATATTCGACTAAAAAATGCAGGTTTGTTCTCCCGGCGAATCTCGTAAGGTTTGAATTCACTAGGGGATTTCCTGCCTTGTCAGTTACCTTCTACAAAATTGAGTTTCTGGTCCTGCACCTGTTTCTGAATGACATTGTCTTGGGAATAGACTGACATTTATTCCTAGACAACGTAGGTCTGGCGTGTCAAACGTGTCTGTTTATAAATTTTATAAAACTGTCTGGAATTAGAGAAAATCTACTCAATTTACGTGTATATTTTTAAGAAACAACGACCGTAAAGTAAAACCTTCACAACACTATTCAGAGTGATGGCTTTAACAACATATTAAAAAATCATCAAGATCGAAGGGTGGTACCTTTTTATAAATATTTACCGAAAATGGACAGTAGACACAGTAAATCTTCGATGAAACAGTCGTGGTGATAACGCCTCCGAACACTCATCGATAATTTATTGTATTCGTATTTGCTGAATCCACTTTAGAATCTTCTCAACGAATGTGTCTACATATTCTATGGCAAGGGGTTAATGTCTGTAAAAAATACTGCTTCAAGTACAGATAAATCGTAAATAACGTCAATTTCACATGACTAATAAAAATGTATTCTTTTACAAACTCGAGAAGAGAACGATATATGCTGTTGGCTGTTCGGTGATCGTCTAAAAGTCTATCAATTCCGGTCGAAGGGACGACTGGTCACCCGAGAGGAAAGGTGGTTTCGCTGTTCCGCGATCAGGGGCACTAAATATGGTCGTTTCGCGTTTAATCGTTCGGCGTCGCGGCCAGTGTGCGCGGTTATCCCCGTCCGTTCCAGGTGAACTTTTTTTTCCCGCGTAAAACCCGAGCCTCGACGAACACGGGACGGTAGTAGGGCACCCGCGGAAGGAAACTTGCGGGAAACGAGCTCGTAAAACGTTGCGTGACGGCCGAGACGAGTGTAAGCGTCGTAAATTATTGCACAATGCCGCGCCCGTGAAAACGTTTGTGAGCGATTCATCTGGAAGTTTCCCGGCCGTTTGGACAGCCGCCGCCGCGGACAGATGGACGTATAAATAAATATTCCGTCACGGTCAGTCGGAAGGCGGTAGAGAGCTTGAAAGCTCTTCGCGATGGAAGACGGTTTGGACATTCGTGGGGAAAAAAGGAGAGGCGGCAGTAACATGTTACAATACGGAATTTTATCGTTTGAATGTTAGCTAGCTTAATAACAATTTTTCGTAGCCGATGACCCAGCATGTGAGTCGTGTATTGACTGATCCGACCGATGACACAGCGTGTGGGTCATATACTGCTGGAACGTAAACATTGCCGGCTGCTGACGATGTGGACAGATCGTAGGCTTACCTTACTCCAACATTTCTTTACACCTTGTAGGGTAAAGGTGTCTCAAACGATCCCTTTAATGCGTAATTTATATAAAAAATACAAATGCTCATTATTTAAGTAAAAGTAAAATAGTTTTTCTAAGTTAGTCTGTCTATCTATCGTTGGCTTAAATAAAATTTAGCCACCTGAGGAAACCAATCCAGAAGGGACCGTTCACTTCTATTGTACAAGAGTATTCGACACGCTCGATCAGTTTGCCACAGAGACACGAGCGTCCGTTAATTTCCTGCTTGTGTATCGCGCGTGTGTCCAGAGTTATCCGGGGAACCGCCCGATTTCGCAACCGCCTTGCGGTGTAAACAGCGAGGTTGGATCCCTTGCATGCATCCGATGTCGTAAAATTCGCTGGATTTTCGACCGAGCCGAATTATAACGGGTCGAGGTTAAACCGCAGATCGTTGTGCAGTAATGCTACCCGCGAATGGATAGCGATTTCTAGGTACACTGTATCAGGTGTGTACCAGAGAGATGTTCGTTAGTCTTTGCACGTAATATACGTGAGTACTAATACTACAGTAAATCCTCGATGAGTGTTGGAAGGAAATCGCTATGGCTATTGGCTTCAGTATTTCCAGCTGTATCACAGTGATAAATTATTAAAATATCGACGTTACATGTGGAGACCTTTCTTGTCAGTGCCGAAGAATCTTCGAACACTCATCGAGGATTCACTGTAATTTTTACTGTCTTGTATTAACCTTCATCTGTCCCTTGTGTCAATTTCATATACTTTTCTCCTAAGAAATGATGTTATTCTGTCATTCTGTAGGTAAATTTACACCACCGACCCAAAAGTATGGGAACATAGGCATCTGACAATTAAATAAAGAGGAAAATATTATTCTACAAAGATTCGATAAAAGTAAAGGGTTGAAACTGATTGGAAATGATTTGTATATGTACTGATTAAATAACTTTTACGAATGTGTTGCTGTCCCATCAATTATGAACTCTGGACCCATACTTTTGGCCGGTAGTCTAGCCGAGGGACTCAGTGACTTTTATTTTAAAAAATTTGTAAACTTGATTACCACTTCAAGAATTACTTTATCGTTAATATTTTCCCAGACACAAAGGAATTCTAATCTTACACGAGGGCTAACTATATCGCCATTAATCTCTAATCGAGATTACACTTCGTCCAATCGCTACAATCGTAACAACGTTACGATTCAATTGTTCGTCTAGCTCGTCCAGAATCCAGCGTTCCGCGACTTCAAACAAGCTAACCCTGGGGCTTTGTTCCCGGCTCTGATTGCTCAGGGCGTCGAGTATATGTTTGTCCGGTTGCTAAACACTCGGCAAACACGCGAACCAGCTCCCCATCATTCCCCCCAAGTCGATATCGTTTCTTACCGGCAAAGGTTCCGCCTCGTTAAATTCCGCCCAGAGAGAAGGTGAGGTCCACGGACTCCAGGAACGGTGTATGTACAGTCTGTACTTGTTCGTGTTGGAGAGCAATGTAAACTCTAGGGTCCTGAGAGAGAGAGAGAGAGAGAGAGAGAGAAAGAGATGCGTTCATGGGGCTGTGAACCGTTCGGTTTGACCTGGCCTAACGTGATCTCCGGCTTCGGAATCTCGCGTCGTGTCGGTTTGACGAATTCGGACAAACACATTGGACAAAACAACCGCGATATCGGGACACTCGAATACGATGATTAGAAGTGGTAGCGGGTTAAACAGGATCCCCGATTAGACACTCACTTGCCTGACGTTAAACCGCCTACTGTTCTAACGTTGGAACCGCTTGTGAAGGCAACCGGGTACCCAGGTACCCATTTCTAAATTTCCTTTCACAATTTTTTGTGTTCTTGTATAAAACAGCACTTGGTATATTGTAGGAAGGGAATGCTGAGTGTTTCGGAAAAGTATGAAAGTAAAATTATCTTTTTACGGGACACCTTTTTTGCTCACAAACTTCGGATAAGTTCTTGTATTTTTGGATTTTTCGTGGAAATAAAAATCGTTGTATTCAGTTTAATTGTACTTACGATAAAGTATCAAAGTTTCAAATAGATAGGTTCAATATTTTCTTCACATAGCAAGTGCTCCCCCTCTCCCTAGACGGAAAAAGCTTTTGCCCCATTCTACAAGAAAAAAAATTACCCCCCCACCCCAAAGTTACAAAATTTTTGCGTAATATATAATATTACAATATAATTTAAAACTCAACGAACAGCTTCTATTTAAAAAACGCATACATTTTCAATGATTTATGACTGTGAAAAGAAAATAAAGCGTGTCTGGCTACGTACAACCTTTTTCACTGTGGCAGTCGATGTGTTAATATTTTTGCCCCCCTTGACTGATAACCTGGCTACGCTTATGTCAAGGACAGTATAAAATAAAAAAATCGGACACATTTGTCATAGATATGCAGATAGCCCAAGGAAATACGATCATCGAAAGACAGATGTTATTAAACCGTGTTGATACATGCTTCTATCATCGTCTATCACTGCCCCATATTCTTTGTCTTCGGAGCGGGAAAGAAGCTATGAACGATTCTACGTCTTTCATATCGTTCCTTATACGATCTATAGAATTTCCATAAAACAAATCGATTGCCGTTCGCCGAGGATCGCTCTCTGGTCCCGACGATCACCATAAATCGAAACAGTCTACCGTACTATAAGAAGAAACACCCCTTTCGTACTCTCCTTAAGAATTTAACCGTCTATAAGCTCGATAAGTTTCTCCTCATATCTCGGTGTTCACGAGATGAGCACACGGGAGTCGTTCGTCAGTATCTTCGATTTCCAGCGGTGGAATTTGAATTTACGATACACCATATAGCATGGTAGTCGGTACCCGAATTCGAATAGTATATGTCAGTGGTGGGCAAACCATTAGGATAGGAGTCATATATCGTATATCGGATATACCCGAAAGCCGCATCGTCTATTGGAACGGTCTATGCGCACATCACATCGCATAATAAAGTCAGCGAACTTACAAAAATATCATATTACATACAGGAAGAGTCAAGACTAAGTTATACACCTTACAAAGGTGAGGTTCATTTAATACTTCTGTAGCATCCTACTATTGCACAGAATTAGGCAAAATGTAATCTAATTATAAAATCTAAATTGCAATTACAATATATTGTGGGACAAAATTACATTGTAATTTTTATTGTTAATTTAGTATAGTTAATTACAATGTATTTGTGATCGTAATTGTTTTGCGATTACATTTTAATTGTGATTTGAATTTTGTAATTAGATTACATTTTGCCTGACTGCTATTGCAAGATCATGACAAGTAACACAGTTGGATATGTATTTCTATCAAACACTATCTAACTGTAAGAGAAAGAAATCATTTCAAGATACAAAAATATGCAGAAGCATTAAATTAGAGTCTTCCATGTCTCTTCCTTACAGTTAGATTAATATCTCATAGTAAATAGATAAATATTCGAGTAACTCGAGTAATTCGCAAGGTAAAGACTCGTTCGAATATATTCGAGTAATTCGACAATTTTCCAGCTAAAAATTCATGTTCGAGTAAATTGAAGTTTTACGAGCCTAGTTCGTCGATTTCAAATGGCTTAAAAAATTCGAACGCTCGACTCGGCTCGATCCACCGATCATTATTTCACTCGGAAGTCGAGTACTCGCACACCCCTAGGGTATATGTCCTGTCCACGGTGGAATCGCCGGTGTATCGATCGTCTGAGCGTAGGTCGAGCGCACGTAACGCCGGGGTCGCAAAGATCAACGCAGGGAGAGAAACACACGGCGGGTGTGGGGCTCTTTGCCACGACGCAAGTGCTTGCTCATGGAGGGAAAGTCATTAAAAGAGGGGTTCTTTCTAAAAATAACGTTCGTCTCAAAGGCAGCCGCGCGCGGCCCGCTTTGAGACAGTAATCAAGGTGTTTGAATATTTGACTCGGAAATACTGTTAAGCGCGGCGACAGGTCGGAACGTTTCGACCACGAGACGAACCGCCCACGTCCAGACCTTCTCTGTCTATGTACGCGCGATATTCCACCACCCGGCGAGTATAAATACCGCGGGCTTAATAACTGTCCGTAATTAAACGCCCCCCTGCGGCTCATTATCCGAAGGATCCTGCCATCAGAGGCATTATGTGTATGTCAGTGTGCCGCGTGTGACGACGCACTTCAGCCGAGTATCGTGGGGCTCGTTTTTTTTTGGGGGGGGGGACAGGGAGAATTCGATGAAACAATTTTCACACTCCGCCCTCCATCCTGTTGTGTTTTCTTATGGGTCGATTAGAGGTTCTGGGAACTGATATCCCACGCAGGGAAAAAAAATATTCCGAGAATTCTGCAGACGCGATGGTTCTCTGGAATAGGGAGCATTGAATAGAGAATTCTATAGTTAATGCACCTAAATGTGGAACACTTCCATAGGATGAATTACATAAGGTGACTATAGATACTCTACTTGAAATACTGAAATTTGTAAATTAATTCTTCAATTTCATACAGTCATAAAATCATTGAAAGTTCCGAGAGAATGTATTATAACACTTTAATCATCGTTATAAGAGTCTACTAACCAATCATTGTGACTGCTTTGGTTGTCCTAGTATTATTTTTGCATAAGACAGCAATGTTTAGAAACTTAACCTGTTACACACGTGTTACTTATACTTCCTTTTCCAAACTGTTGCCACAGTTCACACACCTTTTCGGTCCTGTTTCTCCCCCAAAAACAACGACCCAAGCTCGTATGAAGATTCCCCTTATCGATAACTGAATACTCTTCTATCAGAAAGAATTCGTTGAACACGATTGCCACGCGCATACGAAGCAACCATGAACACAGCTGCGCCGTGTTATCCTCGCCCCGAAGTTTCACGGTAGGAGAGTCTGTTCGAAATCACGGCGCTACCTGTTACGATCATCCCGCACGTACGCCTCTAGTTCGATTACAGGTCTCCCTCGTGCGTGATGCACAAGTCGATGAAGGCTCTCGCGTGTCGCCGGCAAAAGAGAATTTCCTCTCGCGTTTCCACGAACCAGCCACCGTCTTTCCTCAGCTGTTTCGAACGTGAACGAGCATCCGCGGTGGCTGCTACGGATGTGAAATTATTGAAATTTCAATCGCAGAAACGTCCCGTGAGAATTCGAAAGGGATGGGCGGTGCGTTCAAATCGTTTCAATATTCGACTGTAATTTCACGACTGTCAGCCACGACAATAGACCAAACAACGACCGTGATATTATTTTAAACACGTTAATTACACGAATATCTCGGGGCTGTCCATGCTTTTCCCCTTCGAGCGACCAGCGGACACGTAGCCGGGCAACAGGTATTTAAATTAACTGCCACTTTTCTCGAATTCTGCCGGGACGAACGGGATCACCAGCAGGAGCCAGCGGAGCAACGGCACGAAGGGACAGAGGTGCAACACGGAAGACAGCAGATTCTATTTTTCTTTCTCTCTCATGCACACACTCTCTCTCGGACCGTCTCTGTCTGTCTGGTCGATACGTACGTGATTGGCTTTACAAAGAACCTCTGTTCCGTCTCCCTCTTGTTGGCCACGCGGTGCCGTCCCGTGTCCCATTAGGAAGATTCCAGTCTCAATGCCGTTTCGTCGGGAAAACTGTGTTTAAAGGAAGTACCATGTTTCGGGAACCATACAGCAACGTCTCGAATAGACGTTGGGATTGGGTATTGTGCCGAGTCTCCTGGACGACCTACCGGAAAATACGTCTGTCCTTTATGAGTGAGGTTAGCAGATTGGCTACCGTGTCCGTGTGCTGTCCCTGATGCTTGCGGTGAAATCATGTCTGTGTTGCGAAACGAATCGGGGAATTAATGTTGAAGATGAAATTGTGTTCAGGTATGTTGGTAATTGGGTGCTTGATTTATGAATTTCTCAGGAGGAAATGTACGAATTCCAAGAAGTAAAAAGTGGAGAAATCTTGCTTCCCAAACAACAAATTTAGTAAACATTTTTGTGAAATGTAAACATATAATTATATATAAATTTCGTACAAAAGAACTAATTAGAGAAGTAAGATCTTTTCAAAATAACTAGCCCCAAGGATTTTTCCTTCAAAAAAAAAAATATTGAAGAACCAAATTTTGGCCGCAATTCAGGAATTTGGAACCACTGCACGGTGGAACGGTCTTCTGAGCGGCCGACAATTGTTCGCTGCGAGGAGCGTTCGAAAGGCGGCTCTAAGAGAACAGGAGGAAATGCTGGTGTTAACGCAGAAACATTAAGGATCGAATCTTAACAAGCTTCCGGTTTACTGGGCGCTCTCCCCCGTCTTCCGGCGTCGTTGCAAATAGGTCGTGTCTGAAGTGTAACCGGAGGTCAAGCGTTCATCTGAGAGAGGATCCCGAGTGAAAACCGGTGCTGGGGTCCCTCTACATTTCTCGTTCTTGTTGGCGCGCATGCAAAGACGCGGAGAAAGCCTCGCGTGTTTGTGCACCTTTGTTCTTCCGACTGAGACGGAGCGATTGGGAAACGCGTGTGGTTTCGACGCGCAAATATTCGCTGACCGTGCGAACGTTCAACCGGCTATTAACCCCTTCGATGTTTATACCGAGTATACTTCTCATGAAACGATGGTATTTTTTTGTTTAATGACGAGTATATACTCGTTATGACTGTAAGTGTACCAGTACAACACATGGTTTATTTGCCACTTTTGGCGCTACTATTTATTCGTTTCCTCTCACTTCTATGGGTTGTTTGGAAAAAAATAATAATTTCACTTCATCGGGTTAATATTCCTCGTTATTACATTTAGAAAGAATTTAAAACTGTTTTATTGAAACACGGCGATATCTACGCGAGAAGAGTTTAAAATCCTCGATCGTCAGTGGGTTAAGTGAGCATGTTATCTTATTTGAGTATCAATTATCCTTAAATACACTTGTTGCGGCGTACTCGCGATAAGCTCACGATTCGCCACTGCTCGTTGATAAATTAATATCGAGGAGCTGGTTGCAAGATGACGTAACTGTGGATGATGATACGGTATAATTTTGAATAATTTAACACGATCCTAGTCTACCTGCGTTAGATTGCAACAACAGTGCTCAAAGGAATTAGGGGATCTCTAACGTGGACGATCCCGTTGCACCCACCAAGCGAAAGAAACAAAAAAAAAAGTGCTACATTTTTTTTAAATTCTGCAATTACACGTCGTATCGACTGCACTTCACGAACCTCTAATTGTTTCGAGATGATTTTGATACCGGTATTATGCCACCAAGTTTATCCGAAACCGATATATTACCGAAAACCGAAATAAATACCGGTATTTTTTCGATTTTTATAAAGGTAGGGCTTATATAGGGTTATACAGGGCGAAGGTACAACCGAAAATACCGGTATAATATTGATATTTTACGTAAGTCTTTAAGTCCCTACTCTTACGTCATTAGTTCATTCAGTATTTCATCAAACGCCTCTCGAGGTAATAAAACATCATTCAGACACTACATCATGTCACGCCCTATTACAGTGCTGGAATTGACGAACATCACTCCCGTTTCATAATTTCTATAATTTCATGTCACGAATGATTTCTTATTACACCTTTACCCGATAGGCAACCATTCGCATTGATTCATGTACACCAGTGGTGGCCAACCTTTTACATACCATGCGCCAATTTTTTCACATACGAATTCACATGCGCCATACGTGAGTGTCTTAAGCCATACGCGGAAGGACCCGAAATGAAAGGAAATAGAACCAAAGAATCGGCAATATGGGCTTTGGGTACTTGAGAAATTTTATGATGTAATGCTCCACTTGTAATTTTCCAATGCGCCGTACGTTGGCCACCCCTGATGTACACGCTCGACCGTCATCACGATCAACACACCTGTGTGACAAATCCGTTTCTCGACGGATCTCCAGAAAGAAAGATGATATAATCGCCGAGGTGGGGACAAAAAAAAAGAGAGAAGTAGAAGAAGACTGCGCGCACGCGGCGTTCTCCAGTTTCACGTGACCCGTGGCCGCTCATTCAAACTCGCGTGCCGTGACACTCTCGACGAGTTATCCGAGTAAATTACCACACGCAATTACCTTTGGCTCGAGTCGTTGTGTCTGGCGGGGAAAACGTTTCTATGCTAATTACCCACCGCCGTCTTACGTCGCCACGTGATTGTTTCCCTCGCTTTTTTTTTTTCATCCGTGTATTTTACGGTTCTGGGTAAGAACCGACGAACGGAAAAACGATGATGACGTCGCGCACGCGTTCCACCGTCTACTCGATAATTAATGTTTTTCTCTCCTTCGTCAAACCATCGACGGGATCTTGAGCATAATAGAGGGAAATATTCCCGTTAATAGCCGGTGTTTTCTCGGCTGACAGTGGCGATAATACACGCGATACGATTCTTCCTGCCGCATCCTACTCTGCTATACAGTGGATATTGAATAAATTCGTAGTCGAGTACTCCAGAGCGTTAAATTTTCAGGAATTGTAAATTAAGCGGACTATTATACGCACTTTTTGATCACCTTAAGCCATTAAGTCCCAGCGTTGCGTTAACGCAATATTTCCACTCGCTACTTATTTTCTGTGAATTTACATTATTGAATTTTGTTTATGAATGGAGATATGAAAGGGGTTTTCAAAGATTTGCTTAATACTTTTTTCGTCGCTATTTTTTCGTACACTTTGATTCTACTGCGTTTCAAAGTACGAAGAAACAAAGGTATTTTATTTTCGTTTTGTAATTAAATCAAACTGTGTCCATACGATGCATCCCTTAAACTTCCGTAGAATTCATTAAAACGTTTTTTGATACAACTAATAGGTAATGAATTATTTTAAATAGTAGTTCTTAATGACTGACCCCGTATATACGGCAGTTTCCATGATGAAAAATCTGCAAATTAAACGCGACACCGTATGCACGTAATTGATAGAACAGGAACTCATTATTTTATTACGATATAATAATAATCACGGAATCAATCACATATACGATCGATTTCCAATCAGTTTTAGTACATATTACTTTTATCAAATTTTTGTAAAACAATATTTTTCTCTCTTTAATTATTGCACCTGGTCCCACACTTTCGCCCAATAGTGTAATCCGTTTCTTCCTTACTGGGCGACAGAACAGTGTCCGTGCACTTATCTGTCAGAGACAAGCGTGAACAAGGGGGCGTTTCTATCTTGCATTAAATGGGCCTGCAATTATCGAATGTCTACTGTATTTATTTTTGTGCAGAGGGTCCACACGTACACACACGCGACCCATTAACGAGCACCCGCTTTTCCCGGCCTACGCCAGCTGAAAATAGTCGGAAACGGCCGGGTACCGTCTGTGTTATGTGCATTGGAAAACGTCGGGGATGGTGATAACGTCAAGGGATGGCGATACGTGACACCGCAGTCACGTATAATCGCGATTTCAGCCATCGACAACCCCCTGCGCCACTTCTCCACCCTGGAGATTTTTAGTTTATCGCTCTGGGACGGATATATACGCTCGACTCGATAATTCGGTAATTTATTGATTCCGAAAGAAGGGGACCATTGATTCCACCCGTAGATTCATTCGTTGATCCTCGTTCTCGCCATTTTAAATTGGCACGCGTGCATTTCGTATTCGTGTGACGGTGATGGCGCGATAGTCGTCCAGATAGCGTCGAAAAACTCTGTGAAACCGACGATTATCTCGTTCGTTGTATTCGTTATAGCTATCCTATCGTGTTTCATTTGCTTCGTGAGCTTTTATTGCGTTTAGCGTGTGTGATTCTATCGCGTACAAAATGTAACAGAGATTACCGAGGAATACAAGTATCCATTGAGAAAACTATCCATAAATATTCCAGATTAGCTTCAGATTACCGAATCTTTGAGAGCGTCGGAAAACTGTACAATACAATTATCTCGTTCGACGTATCCCCATTTTAGTTACTCTGTTGTATTCCACCTGCTTCCTGAGCTTTTATTACGTTCAGCGTATGTGATTCCATCGCGCGTAAAACGTAACAAACATTAACAAGTAACATAAAGTGTGCATTGATAAAACCATCCATAAAATCCTCAGATCAGCTTAAAATTAACGAGTCCCTGGGAGCATCAAAAAACTCTGTAAAACTGACGATTATCTCGTTCGATGTCTCCCCGTTTTAGCTACTCTGTATTATTTTACCCGCTTCCCTGAGCTTTTATTCCATTCACCATATGTGATTCTATCGCGTACACAGAGTAACAAAAATTATCATGTAACACAAAGTATCCATTGATAAAACCATAAAGTCTTCAAATCACCTTCAGATTACAGGAATCTCTGAAAGCATAGAACGACCGTAACCCCGAAGCAGGGTATAAAAATTCTTACAGCTACACCGTAAATGATGCTTCGGAAAAATCTATACAGAGTATGTACGGTCGTTTTCCCAGACTCCGCGTGTAAAAAGTTATCTGATTTTCTCGTTGTTCCTTAATGTTTTCGGTCATTGCCGTACCCTTTCCCCACGGCTGCAGATAGTTTTCCAATAAAAATCAGTATAGAGCTTCTACTATTCGTGCGAAGGGTGGTGGTCTCGCGAAACTGCGGTTTCGGCGGGAAACAGAGGGTCGATTATCGTCGAGGCGGCGTCGATGGCTGCGTCAGCGTGGCTAAATTTTATGTACATCGGTTTCGGCCTCGCTGTTCAGCAGAAACACGTGGGTAGAACGCGCGCGATTATTTCCGAAACCGCCGTTTCCGCCGCGGAAGTGCACGTGCTTCTGACAGGACTGACGTCAACCAATCGAAATAATGAACGGTGTGGGAATCTCGTGCTTGCTACCAGCGATATTATGCACCCGTGATTTCGTCTGTTTTTCATCAACGAACAACGTGCCTTTAGTTCTTTCTTTATTTATTTATTAATGGGATAAAGATCCTTTGGTACAAAGTCATCATAACATGAGAAGGACGTACATAAAAATAAAAAGAACGATACAGTAATATTAATTACACTAGGGAACAAAAAAAAATTGTTTTTATACTGATAGGGATTTAAGGTAGGTTTCAGAGTAGTCGAGGATCCTGATTTCGTATTGCATCTTTGTTTCAGCTAAAGTGGTTGCAATTTTCAGAATAATCGAAACTGTTAAAATTGAACGTTTCCGTCGATTTGAAGTATTTACTATTTTTGCTTTTTTGTTATCTATCTTCTCAAGTCTCTCTTGTGAAATTTGTTTACTTTCGGGTTAGTGATTTCCAAAGTGTAGAGCAAAATAAGTGATTTTATTCTGTTTCAGAGGTGAATTTTATGGAAGTGATTATGTATTTGTTTGTTCATAAGTTTCTAATACTTTTTGTGTAGTTATCCTGTCTATTCTTATAGCATTTTAAAAATACAATTAATTCAGAATCATAATAGATAGACTAGTAAGCCTCTTTACTTTTTACAATAACCCTTTTATTTTTCATTCTTCCGCTGTTCCGGAGCCAATGCACCGTTGATTATCCAGTTTATAGAGGATTCGATCGCGTGGACAGGATTGAACCGTTAGTTGTTAGCAGCCTGTTAAACGAGTCGAATCGGCGCACCGATTCGTGTCGACCGCTGTTTGTTCTCGACGCACGTGTTGCATCGAATTTCGCTGGTAAACCTTTGAACTGGACGGATTAGGCGGCTATTCTGAAACAACAGTTCGATACAGATGTCCTCTTGGTTGTAGAGCTTGCTGGAATTATTGGAACACCGTGTCTTGTACAGGGTAGAAGAATAAAATATTGGACCATTTGGAAGTGGAATTGTTCGCGAACGAGAGGAAGGTACGATGTGTATCTGGAGTTTTTTCTCTATTAAATTGCTTAAAAGAATTTTCCGCAATTTCAGTTTCTTTCTTGCCTCCTTAAGGACCTCACAGCTGTGTTACACGGTTTCAATTTTCTGTCAGATGCTTTTTATCCCGTGTTAAACGGAGTATACAGTCGTATCGACAAGGAGTTAATTTTTTTCTTCTTCGACTATATTCTCTTATTTTAAGAATTGTAAGAAACATTCATCTTGCAATAAATAATGAATATTTATCTCACCATTTTTCGTACGTACGAGTAAATACGGTTGTGGGATTTTTAGTAATCCATAATGTGTGTATTTTCTGAAAATGATGAATCGCAATATTCCGTAAAAACAAAATACAAAGTCGTATCGGTTGTCAACAGGTCACGTACATTCTTTTCTTCTCCGTTGACGTCACTGAATACGAAATCGTAGATACCACGTTCCTACAAATTACCCTTTTTTTTCTCCTGATCGAGTTTCTTTCAGGAGCAAATTCAATGAAGCCATCATTTGTCACGATTCCGTTCGAGCCGAGCGAAAGGCGCAGCATCGTCTGCCCCGAAGAACCTCGCCACTGCGCGATGCTTATCGGCTGTCACGTAAACGAGTAATCGAGTAAATTACAAAAATCCGCCAGCTGGTTTTTCCCTGCGTCGGAGCAGCAAGCTAGGCGGCCCCCGAGGCGTTTTCCCCGAGATTTTCGACCGGCTTACCGGGTAATCTTCTCCTTGATCGACGATGTCAGACGGCGGAGCCGGTAAAAAGCTCGCCGAAAAACTCTCTGTGAAGTGACGAATTGCCTCCCCGATACCCCCGCCGCCGACCCTCTTAAAAACCCTTTCACCCCCCAGGGAACGTCGGCCGAAACCTCACCCTTTAACTTCCCTTATTCACCTTAAACACCGTATCGAGTCTCGAGACACCCTTTCCATCATCCGCGAGACCTCCAGGTACACCGACTCTCTGTAAACACCACCGCAACAACCAGATTTATCGGATCACCAGCGAGATGAAATTCCATTATTTATCGTGAGCGTAGAACCGCCGCCAGTCTTGCTGCGAAACCTACGTTATACCTTTGCCAGAGACGTGTTCTGAGCCTCCGGTAACTATGTATCCACTGGAACGAACGTCTGATCGATCAGATTTATCCCCTTGGCTGTGCATCGATCCTGAGCAAAGAGGATATGCGCCAGTTTTCTCTGAAGACTTCGATCGCTCGCGGATCCATTGCCCCTTTTCCCTGATACTTTTCTTGCTCGCATCGATTCGCTGTTTTTATCATTGTCTTGAACACGAAATCTGTTGGAAGGCTACCTCCCGGGGCGATCGTAAATCCGAAGCGTGTGGAAGCTAGCAGCTGCTTTCACCTCCAAACGTGGTCCTGATAACACCGTATAAAACCGCGCTTCCTTTGGATTGTTCTTTTTTTCCTTTAACGTAGGTCTGGGTTCTGTGGAGGGAGTCTCGTTTTAGATCGGTTGCCGGGGGTCAGAGATGAAATTGCGTTATTTATAGCGGTTGACGGGGGGTCCAGCTTCGATCAGCCTGCAGCTGAGTTTCCGTGTCATCACTCGCCTCTGTACATTGTGTAGCGTATGGAGCGAATATCGGTGACTTTCTCGAGACACAGAGTGATCCGTTAAACGATATCGGAGTCGACAGGGGTCTTGTTGCCTGCAGAATCGTGTTTGGTGGTTCTAGGTTTAGGTGAATCGATAATCTTTTGCTTACAAAGGATCGATCCAGACAGTTACCTACGTCTTGATCTCTTCCTTCACTCGCTATTAGCCAACAGTTGACGTGTGACATTAGAAGCTTCCCTTACAAGATCAGTTCTAACGTACTCTGACGTTTGCATCCTGGGTAATTTCACCTAGACACATAACACTCGACAAATTCTATCGAACTGTAGTACGCTTGAAGAAGTCAAAGCTCCCGATCCGATCACTTAGTTCCAACCTGCAGACCTACAATTCAGCACGTGTTCCAATTGTTCTTCAGATTTGTACAACTCACGTCACAATGCAACCACGTACATAGTTCCACGCGTTCATCCACTCAAGAAGCTCTAAAAATGACGTTGATACCGTTGGTTTCGTCGACCAATAACCAGAGTCCATGTTCCAAGTCGATCAGTTCAATATTCAACATTGGATCCTCATCTTCCCAAAGTAAATCCATCACCCTCCCACAGGATTATACGAGCGACCAAGGGTTCGTTGGTTATTAACCGGGCCGTAAGAGCTAAGAGCGTGTTCAGGTCGATACCGCGTGGGTGGCGGATAATTGAGCACCCGGTGTCCGTTCGTTTGCTCTCGAGGAATTACCCGTACACACGGCGAAGCACCTAGAAGGAAGCAAGATGAATATAGGTACGTGCTCGTGAAGACGTATAACCCGCTAAACCGGGGCCTCGGCCGTGCATACTTGATTCGGGGCTATGCGCCCGTGTTGGTCGGTGACGGATATAGCCGGGGTATTTCAGAAACCGTGACGTTGATGTGACAGGGCCAGGAGGGGGGGCTTGTTTCCCCAGTGTGTTTATACAGTGCATCGGTCACCAATTAATTCGAGATATTTATGCGGGCACCACCGAACGTGCACTTAGGACCGGTTCGAGACTTTCCTTGGATATTCGCATTCTCAACAGTGGCTTAACGGATTTTGTTTAGTTTGGAAACATCTCTGTTGCTCTGTTATACTCGTCGACGAGCGTTTTTGCAAACTATGGGATTGTTTGTTGGCTCATCGGTGAACGGTTAAGAAAAACCCTTGAGGCTTTGGGGAGTTTAGACTGCTTGGAACATTAGGATCTTAATCTGTAGATGACGGGAAACATATTTTCAGGCTCCAGAGAGGTCACTTATTTTTTGTTTAATAATGTATAAGAGTTCTAACTAGAAAATATAAAAAGTCCTGAAAAACATTTAGCAGTGAAAATAGTAATCCTAGGAAGCAATTCTAAGAACTTGATTCTTCTGTTGCAGCGATTGGTACTTCGAACCCTAGAGATCGTTTGTTTTCAATAATACAGACATAAAAAATGTAAACGAAACTAGTCATTATGCGTCGAGGATTTCGACGAGGCTCCCAGCAGTATGGGTCGAAATAGATGATCCAGTCCTCTAAGGACTAAAGTATATCTATGCTCGTAGCTTCGTCCTCTGTAAACCACCCATCCAAGTACACGATACTGTAACAGAAATGTGTTTTCGATACATTTCTTTGGGATCGATACCATCGCCACTCATACTATTCCGACTGTATTCGTGCCATATTCACTTCGCCGGCCCAAGTCTCCAGGGGAATATCCCCATCAGAGTAGCCATTCTCTCCCTCTGTTTTCTCGATGCAAACAAGACACAGGTATGGTCAGCTTCCGATGGTTCTCAACGTGTCTTCAAGCGATACCATCCAAAATATATTCAGAAGGAAAGGTGGCACAGAGTGGTCCTTCCTACCTCAACCAACCTAGTCCCCGAAGCTACCGAAATCGTTCAGTTCCGCGAGAGTTCATTGACTACATTTCCCCCATTGTATCGCCCAGGGATTTGGATCCCGTCGGGTTTTCACGCTAGCTTTATTCCGTCGACCGTCTTTCTTCGCTTCTTTAGTCTCGCCTCTGTTTCCCCATCGACGGGCCGGATCAGTTCAGGCGTGGACAGAACAAAACCAACCGAAATCGACTGTCGTAATTTTAACCCTCGGAGCCGAAACACAGACCAACGACGTGGAGATCCTCCAGGCGATAGAGCAGTTGGTGTATTCGGGAAAATCGAGGAATTCCAAACGGCACCCATGTTAATCGAGCCGAACAATGGGCATCCATTGGTGGATCCTCGCTATTTCCAGGATGACCTATATCCGTCGAACGATTTTCTTCTGGCCGACACCTCGGCGATCCGTCGCGGACTGGCCTAAAGCCAGCCGGATCCGAGGCGCAGGGACCGATACGAGACGCGCGGCGAGCTTTCTCTCTCTGGTCTTTATCCTTCACGTCCCTACTAATTGGTTGTAAAGCTATTATTTCTTACTTAGTCGTTCACCGTCCTGCCGTTTATTTATAAAATGCTATTCCACGTTAGTAGCCACGGTTTATGGCCGTTTGAATGTAGCATATTCCCAGGCGCCATGTATCTTCCGAGATGAAAGGGAACGATCGTGGAAGTCTTCTCGGGGATCTGGTCCTCTAATTATTTGAATGATTTGTGCTGTTTGTACCGCGCCCTGGGAAAAGAAACAAAATCTGTGCCCTTTGAGAAATTGTACAACGCGTGAAAATAGTTTCTTTTGTATCACTTTCTGGTATTCTGAAGATTTTGAGCGAAGGTTCAATGCCAGTGGAATTGATGTAACAAATGTGGATGTGAACATTTTATAACTTGCGATGTCTTGAGCTTATTCTATCCAAGAGTTAACACGTAGAACACGCAAGACTTGTGCTACCTTAAGTTGGGGTGTAACAAAAATGTTGGAGGACCCGGTAATGAGAGACTCGTAAGGAAATTTGAAACAAGTGTTTCCTTAGCGAAGATATTATCCGAGGCTTTGTTAACGAGATATTAACGATAAACCCCGACCAATCATATCCCCCCTTCTCGTTCATGCTATAAATACATAGAGGGTGTAACAAAAATGTTGGAGGACCCGGAAATGGGAGACTCGTGAGATGGTTAGAGACAAGTTTTTCCTTAACAAAAATATTATCCGAGGCTTTGTTAACGAGATATTAACGATAAACCCCGACCAATCATATCCCCCTTCTCGTACATGGTATAAATATGCGTTGCGATTGGTAGCCAACGTTACCGCGGGAACTCGACTGGCAGACTCGTGCTCTGATTGGTCGGGGTTTTTCGTTAATATCTTGTTAACAAAGCTTCAGATAACATTTTTGCTAAGGAAAAACTTGTTTCAAATCACCTCACAAGTCTTCCATTTCCGGGTCCTCCAAGATTTTTCTTACACCCTGTATATAACAGCCAACAGCGGGCGGGGTCCGGTTACGTAAGGATCGCATGGAAAACAATCTCTTTCGCTCTCTGTGTCGATCGATTCGCGGGCATTAGGCGCGCCTTCGTCCCGAGCTCTGTTTCTGCGATAAGAAACTTCACAGGCGGGGATAGAAAGCAGCCGAGTTATCCTTGCGATCTCGTGATCGCTAAGGATACTTTCTCGCCGGGTAATCAAGCTGCTCACGGCCTTCCGTGTCTAATCTTCACTCGTGCTATCCGTGGTTATACGCCCCCCACCCCCAGGTTTCCAAACGTTTCGAGCACAATGAAACCGAATGGACCTATGAAAACAACCACGGGCGTTCCTCCGTTGTCGTCGAACATCGTAAACCGAGAGTAATGGATGTATGTACATGCCCAGTCGTGTTTAACTATTAGTCATCGCTGGGTTGACTTCCAGATGGCTCGGAATAACGAGCCGAGTGGAAGATTAGACGTGTCCTCTTCCTTCGACCGTGTAAGACAGTGAACGTGAGTAGACACACCCGCGTTGCTGAATGATAGATTGTCCTTCGAGATTTCTTGGTAATGTTTACAAAGTTACACGACTACTTTGGAAATAGTACTTTTCGAACTGGAGGAATTACTTGTCTGGAACCACTGGTTGTTACAACCTAATCGTTAGGTTAATGTGTTTCTCTATTTTCGTATATATCTCGAAAAATGTAGTAAATATAAAGAAATTGGTACAATGAAAAATTAATAACCCTTCATGCTTTGTAAAATTATGCAATGAAATTATTGCAAATCTGTGGTTTATATAAATACATAAATAAAGAAACGAATGCTTAATCATTTTTATTGCTCAGTTTTATAGAGCATGAAAGGCTATTAAATTATCATTAGAATATTTTTGATATCTACTGTAGTTCTATAGTTAGAAATAAAAAAGCAGACATTAGCATTTAAGTGGTGTTTTCACCAAAAAGTAGCAAAAAAGAACAATTGCACAATACTTCTATCGGGTTCCCCTACAAACTTGCCAAGTCTGAAAAGAATCGGAAATTTCGGGTTGCCAAAATGCCCTGGTAATATCCTCAGCACACACATAAAAGAGTAAGGATCGTGTCTGACGCAGTACGTGCACTATCTACTTAAACGGAACGTCGACCATCCAGCAACGAAACTACAAGAAAAAAAAATTCACGTTAATATATTCCGATTATGGATTCGGCGTGCATAATCAACCGACCGTTTGGAAATAATTATTAATTTAATAACGGGGCCCGATATGCAAATAACAAAGCTCGTTTAACAATTCAGATGAGCCGCGCAGCGTCGTCGTGTTCGTTTCGAAAATTTTCGTTCGACATCCATCCCCTGGTAGGTACCATCGACTTCCGTTCGCTTGTTCGATTCACGTTCCACGGACGATGGTGGTTCTTCGTCTGGCAATCAAAAGGCACAGTCTCCTTTGGTTCTCGATGCTCGAGCGTTGGTGCTCCGTTAATAAGCAACGAGAGACAGCAGCACAGTGCGTCATCCTCGTCGATCGAACGGAATCGATGAAGCTTTATCGACGTTATACCGTGCCACTTACCTCAGCTACCTTTTCTTCCTATTTTCTTCTTTTTTTTTTTTTTGTTTCATTCTCTTGCTCGAACTCATGGGGAATATTTCATGAAGGCTTGGGCGGTCGTGTCTCGGGCGGGCGGTGTCGATACGAGAACGACAGCATCTATTTCGTCGACCAATGAAATTTACGACGTCGATCTTTTCCTCCCTTCACCTCGGGTGAAACCATCTAAGGGAGCGCACGCACATCGAGCGATAAATTTTTGTCCTCTGATACCGGGGAAAGACCTCCTCGTGTGTGTCTTCTTCCTCTGGGGTCCTTAGAGTTACATAAATTCGCTTTATCGTTTACGATGAAAATTCTCCTCCTTTTGGGAGCGACACATGAAATTATTGAATCCTCGACATCGGGCAACGGGGATCGTTTATTAATGTTCGATGGTATATAATGTATAAAAGAAGAGCGGAGGGACACGACTGCGCGCGAGACTTTCGCTTCCTGGCCACACAATTCGCTCCCTCGATCGAGAATTTGTATGCAGAATGCTACGTCGCGGGGATCGAGCTTCGAAAGACCGCCGTTCCAAGGGGGTTTATTTCTCGAACGTTGCTTGCCAACGAGGCGGAAAACTTGCTTCGTGATACTTCTTACCGTCGAGGTGGTTTTTGCGGGGTAGATGTGTACAGGAATGAAAGATTTTATATTATTAATCATTTAACTGGATTCGGTATTTTATGGAGAACCAGGAAAAACATTATTTTCTCCTTTTTAGTGTATTTTAATATAAGCGTGGTTTTTGAAAAGTTTTTTTTTTATATATTTTATTTTCTACCTTTTAGCCTTTACATATCTTGTAATCGATTTTCCTTGTATTTTTGTCTGTCCTTTCCCAGTCGTCTTTTTCGTTGCCCAGCAGTTTCAGTCTTTGCCTTTCGTCCGTCAGTAAGTTTGTTTTTTGTTTACTTTCATTTTTCATCCCACGAGTATGGCGGCAAATATTGTCATCGGAAGCAAGTGTGTGCACAAAATTTCAGCAAGATTGGACTATGGGAAGTGGTTTAAAATTCGATTACAAGATTTAACGCATACAACAACGACACGGCAGGTTAATATAAGCGTGGTAAAAATCAGTCAAAAATTTAGAATCAAATTTTCTTGCACGATTCATCACACTCTATCTATCTTCTCCATATTCTGTGAATACGAATCTCGTGACAGGCAAACGTAAAAACGAAGTATTCCAGAATTTCACGGCCTATCGTATTAGAACAATCACCGAAACCGCTCCAATTACACAATCAATTCACGATTCTATTCGCCAGAATTCTTTCGCATCGTCAGTCCTATCGCCCCGCGATCGTGTGCAAGCAAGGTAACGCGCGTGTGCGCCGTGAATCAATTATCATCGAGTATGAACGAGGGGTGGGAAGGCCACGGGAAGGTTTCTGCAAATCTTCGTTAGCCCCATTGTTCCACGGCGGGTATGTGGGTTAATCACCGCGTTCGCTGAACTTGGGCCGGCCGTTTTCCGGCGTTTCCCATCGCGCGACTGTCCCAGACGCGAGCAACTTCGGCCCACCAGTTGCTGTTTCGAATCGAATTCGTGGAAGTCAACCGACGGCTGATAAGAGATCCAGATCACCTCGTATCATCCTCGTTCCGCCTTTTTTTCTGTCTCTCGCTTTTTCCACTCGATCAGCACAACGAATTTCACGCAGTCGTCACGAGTCACGGTCTTTTTTGACATGTTAAATGCCAGAGTTTTTTTTACCTTTTGCGGCAGTATGGTGATACGATACATTTGTTGTTGATCATAGGTATGGAAAATTGCGTTTCATTATATATAACAACATTGTAATGGGAATTAGTATATGTAACTGTGGTGAAAGTAAAAAAGTTGTCAAATGGAAACGGATGAAAAACAGCATTAGACGGTTTCAAATGGTTAAACTTTTCTTGTGAATTATTTAAAATATTTTTTCGGCGACATTTAATCTTTCTTGGTGTAATTCAATAATCGCCGGTCATTGGTGACCAATACAACATTTTATGGATTAATTTCTGGAAACTAGTAATAAAGACAAGCTTGTCAACTCCGTTAGGCGTTCTAGTTAAATACGAAATAAAAAGAAAACCCGCATAACCTTTCCAGAACTTTTTACTATACTAAATTTTCAATGATCGAACATTCCATAAATGCATAAAATCCGCAATCTAGTCATTAGTGATCACCTTGTTAAGGGTCCTCGGAAGCTAGACGCTCGGCGTCTTCGACCAATTGGAACGAGCAATAAAATCGACTTTAATCCCCTCCGCTGGTACACATTTCCTACTCGATTCCCATGTCGTTTGGGTTCCGTTTCGTTCCGTTAAATTGACTTTGCGATCGGTCTCCTCGCCAGGCCCCCGCCTTGAATTCACCGGATATATTCGACGCGCCTCTGGGTTACGCTTCCATGGGACACTCGTTCGTACAGCCCCCTGGGAAAATCGGGTTCGTTCGTACCCCCGTTCCGAAACGGTACGATTCGATCGTTTAAGTCTCGGCCAACGATCGGAACCGGAAGTGATTTCGAGCGTATCGATTTTCGGCCAGACGGTTCTTCTCCGAACAGGAGGCCATCCACCTCACCTGAAGCGTGTGTGTGTGTGTTTCGTCCGCGCGTCGCTTTCGGGATTGGGGGGAAATTTGAATAAGAAGCGGAACGTAATTTCGCCGACGAGCACGGGAATATCCAATTTTCGCAACGTCAGTCAGAGATTGAGTTTATAATTGGCCCCGCGGCGTGTCCGGGCCAAACCGATTAACGCGACCCGCGTTCATCAAAATGTTTACTAGCGCATTTTTTTTTTTTTTTTCATAATTATTTCCGGGAGTAAAACGGTGCCGTGTCCTTGTGGAAGCCCGATACTCTGACCGTTAGTTCGATTTAATCGGATTCGATCGATTGGAATGATAGTGTGGCGGCCTTAGGACTGCCACCACGTCCTTGTTTCTTTTCGTTTCGATTTTTTGTAACTTTCACTTTTCTGGTCTTTCGTTTCGCTTTGCTGTTTCCTGTATATTTTTTTTCTTCGGCGTTTCTCACGGTCTCGTGCGAGTCTGGTTATTGTCATGCACATTTGGTAACCAGGTTCGGGTAAGACCCGGGCTTCTTACTCTTACATCCACTTTTACCTAGGGTCTTTAGGTTTTCCTAAAACTCCTTCTTTGTTCAGCTTTCCTGCGTCGATTCTTTCTCTCTGTTTCCACTTTAACTTCCTGCTTAGAGCGTCGCGAAGGTCTAGCGCCCGTACACATTTGGCGACCAGCTTGTTGTCGTCCTTTGCTGTACGCTGATTTCTCCTTTTTACCATCTCGACACTTTCTCCAAGTTTCCCGGCATTTTCGGGTTCTTCCCCTACGTCGTCTGTCTTTCTCTTTACCCCATCTATCCTTTTTCTTTTCGCCCTTCTTAAGCTAGCGCGTAACGACGGAGGTAGTCAGTCTGGCTGGATCGTAGTACGTAATAGCACCTTGTCACGCGCGCGAGAATCTTGTACAGTTAGTCGAATAAACCAAGTGTTAATCAAAATGTGTGGATTAGTGTTACGCTCCAGTTTGTCTCAGTAGCAAATCGGGGACCGGAAGTGATTGAAACGATTGTCTGTATCCCTGAGTCTAGGTATGTATTTGGATATATTGTTTTACGAGGTAACTGGGGACGATAACTTTATTGAAAAGGTATTTATAGAACATTATTAAATACTCATAATGCATTCGGGTTAGATGATCCGACCTATCATTCATTTCCGCTTCAGCTTCCGTTTCTAACTGTACGAAGTGCTTGAAAATATTAAATGCAACAATTTGGAATTTAATATTATTCCCTTGACCTCTTCAGACTTGACCTTTTCCTTTTCTTTTGCGGTAATTACAATTGTTACATTTTCTAAAATTTATACATATTCATTGATCTTTAACCCTGCTGGTCTCCTCGGGTCTATATGGCCTGAAATAAAGATTATATTTCAATAGGTATTCTGTTTTTAAATATCTGTTTTATAGTAACCAACGTACTTAAATTTTACGTCTACCTTTTCGTGTATTTCCCACTTTTTAAAAACAAATCACTTCAAAGAATGAAATAATCTTTTTCGATGGGATACACGATAAAAATAGGTGAAGAAAACTACAGGGTTAAATTATTAACAAAGATCATCGTAACATCGTGCATAGCCACTGGTCCAGCTTCCGAGTGGTTGCCAGTCAAAGGGTTAAGAATGAAATCGATTTAAAAATCGGCCTATCTTCCAACTTCTCCCCGAGCAGTGTATTCGAACAATGCATCTAACCGTGCGTCTGGCTTCATTCACGCGTATCGTACGTTTTCCAAGCGAATCGAAAGTTCTATACGCGATGCACAGAGTAGAACGGGTGGACAACCCGAGTAACGTGTGTTGCGTTCGCGAAACATTGTAGAGGCGCCCGCGATACGCAGTTAAATATGGTTCCACTTTGCTCGACTTCGCCTAACGACCGGACGATCCAACGACGCGTGTCTTTTGTTGCTCTTGCCCCCTCTTATTTTCGTCCTGCCATTTAGTGGCACATGTTTACACGCCATGTTTATGAACTGCGAACATCGAAACGAAGAAAAAGGATTCGGTGCGGCGAAATTCTAATGGTCCTGTTATCCGTGTGGGTGGCACTGGTTTATTCGCGTACCTCTTCCACCTGAAATTACACTAGTAAATTCTACGGTACAGATGACAGGTGTTTCTGTAGATTTTTTCGTTAAAAAAGACTGGAACACTACAGCCATTTAGTCTACAAGTGAAACAAATGTTCATTTCTCTTTTTTTTTTAATGAAAAAATCGTGCAGTGCATTGTAGAAAGGGAGAACTATTTTAGAAAATTTGTGTGTATTGCTGTAACCTTCAGGTAGAAAGGAAAATTGTGTCTATTGCTGTTATAACGAACTCATTAATTCTTTATAATCGATATCTTTTTTTTTTTGAAAATTTTTTTTTTTTTCCTGCTGAGAATTGTCCAAGGTTCTAAGTAGACGGTAACGTTGTTCTGGAAGTTGTCCTAGTCCCATTGTGTTCGACATCGAACTTGCACAAAAGACAAACGTTTGTTCCCGAAGAAACTGTTTTAACTCGCGGATACTTCACGAAGGTAATACGATGAAAGTTGCCGTGCTACATTGCGTAGTTTCATCGAACGCTGTCAGTGTTCTGCAGCTTTTACCAATATACGAGTCTCGCCAAAAAGTTGTTCAAATCAGGCTACAACTCTTTTGCTATTTCTCATCGAACAGCTTTGTCAAATTGACTGCCACCGTGAAAAAGGTCGTACGTAGTCAGACACACTTTATTTCGTTTTTAAGTCATAAATCTTTCTTTTATCTGTCACTAAGCGCATTTCGACATAAATTGTTAACTAGTCACACACATATAGGTAGTTTTACCATTGTTATTGTATATTTTCTATTTTATTTTTGTCTTATCTTTTATTCACGTGTCCTTGTTTATATTCATGATGTCTTTGTATCAGAATATAGGCTGTTTGCCTTATTTTAAATTACACTGCGATATTAATTTTACACAAAAATTTTGAAACGGTATTTAAATAATCCAGCCTCTTTGCAATGTTTCAACTACGAGTTATCTCGTAAATGATCAAAGTTTACCGTGATATTTATTTCATTTCACTTCTCCAAACCCTTCAGTAAAGTGAATAAAAAAAAAAAAGATCTATATTTCTGTAGCGTACCATCAGTACAAACCAAAAGGTTCACGCCACGGTCAGCTCGGTAACCGTCGAAGGAAAGTACGTCGTTAATAAAACATCGTGTTTACTAGTAGGTATATACACGGTGGGCTACGAAACGTGAACAGTTTAGATTATTCTACTACTACCTGTTCGATCGAAAATATTTTTTGAATGCTTTTCAACATCAGTTCAGACGTCATAAATAGAACTAAGCAGTCGTTTCTTAACACTAGAACTGCCAAACTCGTCAAAATGACAGATTACAATATATATTATATTTACTATGATACCTGGCAAATTCATAACAGTATTCGCTAAAAAATGGTTGGTTTATCTATAAAAACTGAAGATGACTTTTAAAACTCTGACAAGAAAAGTGTCGACAAAAAATTTGGTACAATCATCTTAACCACTTGAGGTATACTGACCACGTATGTGTACCTATAGTTTTTCTTTCATTCAAGCAGTATTCCGAAACTGTAATTAAATATTCACTAAGAAATTCCCCATCAAAAATCAATATTCTACCAATTGATTGTCGTTAATATTTCTAAAAATATTTTAATTAAGTACAACTATAGAAATATTCTTTCTGGTCTCAATAAATTCCTCCCAGATGAGGTTGAAGCTCTCCCTGAATCATGTTATTTAGCTTAAAAAATGTTCGATCGCACAGCTACCACTAGAACAATCCAAGCTTCGGTGAGGCACGTTTCGTGGACCACCCTGTATATACGCGCGTGTATCCACCGTTGAAACATACGGGATCGTTCTCAATTATTCACCGTTTTGCGGCAAGTACCGGCCGTGGGCCGGCCTGATACAACTTTAAATCCATTTGGATCTCGTAAATGTCGTCGGAACGGTTCGCGACATAAATTTCCGCCAGGAGAACGGTGGTCAGCCGCGGAGAGATACCGTCCGGTTAGTGTGACCGTAAATCCGCGTTATAACGATCACGAGGAACGTATGTGTGTTTGTCTCCCCCCCCCCCCTCGATGGTTTTAGAATGGACCCCACTGATTTTACAATGCAATGAAAGAGAGAAGAACCCTCTTTCTCTACATAAGAGAGAGTTCAATGTTTCACGGTCAAGAGGACACTTTGCGCGCACGTGAATTTCGTGTCTGGTTCCACGGAGACAAACGCCTTTCTACTGGTGCCATTCTTCTCCAGTCGGTGGCGGGTTTGGCAACGTGTCAACGTCCAGATTGTCTCCTCGCGACGACTTGATCTAACATCTGCTAGAACATACTGAACAAAAAAACATGTAGAAGCGAACGTGCGATTTACCATCGCCCTTTTTACAAGACGAACGGTACCACGCGCCATTTTTATGGCGGCACAGAGGTGGACCGTTTAGTGTTTGTTTTACGACCGCAATTTTACGCCATTGATGTAACACTCTGTGGACGTTCGTTAACTCGGAGTTTCTACCGCAAACTTTCTAACGCTTGTTTTTTTATTTTCGTACTTTTGTTTCATCGAAACTTTTTTATACTCGGAAACAGTATGCTTTAAAGTACCCGGGGGGGACGGTTTACGGTTCTTATTGTTCGGAATAGGATTTTGTTTTCTCGTGTAATTAAAACCAACGTTCGAACCACCGAGGCTTTTTTCACCCTTTAACGGCTAATGTTGCATCGGTGCAACAGTCGTCTTACGGGTGCGTTAGATTGTGTCTGCGATTAATATCTGACTTCTGTTAGCAAGGATTCGTAATTTCACTGACACTAACGTAGATCTCAGCGTTTTTGGTTGGGAAATACAAATATGTTCTCCTAAAAAATAAATAAAAAGACCAAAAAAAAAATGCGCGGTTTAATACCGATATTTTCGACTTCATAATAACAAGATCGATTTCATAATTTTGGTATAACGATTTTTAGGTTGGGCGTTGAAGGGTTAACTTTACGATGCATGAATCTGGCGTTCATCAGATTTGCATATCGTGGATGAAAAAGACCCACAGCAGCTTGCACATTATATAACAAATTTTTGCATTCATAAATCAGCAGTATTATAAAAATACAGATAATATTAATATGAAAAATTACTAACTACATTTTTTACACATATAATTGTATGTTCTTTACATATCAGTTTTTTACAGTTGACGCAGGCTCTGTCACATTTTCTGTCTTTTATGTGTGGGCACATAAAGCAATATTTTTTTGACGGAATTTCGGTTGGTGTATTTTCTTTTTCTGGTACGTGGTAAATTAAGCTAAGATATCTAAGCATATCAAGTAATAACCATTAGACTCCACTGAATGCATGGATCAAATTTATACAGGATTATATATGCATATCCAATTGAAAGGTACAAAACATCTACCGTATGAAAATTGGTAAAATTTGAATTTCCACTTTTTCTTCCCTTCACTTATTCTGTGAAGCTTAAGAAGTCAGTATTACATCTATGAATTTTCAAGGAAGGAATACACACTGCCACGTGCAATTATTTCATTGTACAAGAAATAAATCTAAGAATAAATATTCAACTGGGTGTAAAAGTGCCCACGTTATGCATCCTTAGGGTTAATGTTATTGTACACGGTGCTCATATTCGTTAGAATGTTATTAAAGCCTAGAGCTAGACAATATCGCAATATCGCGATGGCTGAAGTGGTCGGGGAAACTTCACTTTTCGAAAGTATTTTTCCGTGCTTGAGTGGAGAGGAGGAGGAGGGGGTATTCTTTGAGAATTCTTACTTGAATGTTCTTACTTGGATGCACTTTCTAACTTGTTTTGCGTTGAAAATGCGAGTCGAGGTACAGAGAAGAGACTCGTAACTGTTTCCAAGAAACCACGAAACGTAAAGAAACGATCTTACATTAAATTCTTCTCCGACAGGTTTGTTCTATAATCCGGTAGCAAAATAAATTTAATCTAATATGAAACTCGAAGGAACACGTGTCGTGCAAGCTGTGAAAATGTCGAATTTAATACCATAATTAGTTCAGGAAACGTTACTTCCGCCAACGTGAATAAAGTTATCTCGAGGAAATCGCATTTAAACTTTTCCGAACTCGTATTCCTGCATCAGAGCGCCACTCTGTTCGAATTCCCGTAATCCCGTTACCTTATCGAATTACGGCGGGCGATCCTCCGAATGTCATTTTGAATTTCGAATTTTTTGACTCTACAATGGTGAACAACCAGCTGGAATTGTTCTACATTTTTGTTCGTCTCGAACTGGTGTTACGGTGGATGATTAATTTATTATGACCATATGGAGGAATTATATATTTTATATTTTCGGAGTTAGAAACCAGGTAGACAATCGTGGCTCGATAGGAATCGATCAAACGCCCAGTCGAGTGGAATCCAGATCAATGGTCAGCGTGGCGGTAACGTAATTTCGTTGAAACGCGTCGCATACCGGCCTAACACCAACGAAATATATTACGGCCGTTGGATACGCGGTCGGCGTAAAACAGCCGGAAATAGCAGAAATTAATTCATCGGTCACTAATGCCCCCTCCGGCCAGGTTAACCGCATAACTATGAACGACGGCCGACGCTTTGAAACGCGGCGTATCACGTTATAAATCAGCCCTTCTGTTTTCCGAGGCCTAATGAATTCCCTGGTTTCACCCCGAGGATCAAGATTCACCGTGGCGTTCGGCGGGCATCTCTAGCCAGGTCTACGAATTACGTAAAGCCCGATAAGAATGGCGGCCAATTAACTGATCGAGATCAAAACCGTCTATCCGTTCGCTTTATCCACCAGGTCGCCGTGTTACGATCATAATTATCTGGCCCGCGTAATTATTTTTGGTCGAGATTGAAACGGTCCCCCGATCGAATGCCTCGGGAAAACGGATAGACGGTCGGGTTCACAGGTGTTTCATCTTGATATTACTCGGCCCAATTACCGCATTAATATTCATTAGACGATTATGAAAATTCTCGACGGTATTGGAGCACGTGGGCGGAGGCAACTTTTCCACGGTGAATTTAAATAAATTTCCGTTCACCGAGCCGAAGACGTGAAATTTTTCCTGTTCTCGGGGATACTTCTATGCGGTCTATTTTTTACGAGTACAGCGGGTATCATTAGTTCGTCGTTGGGAGAGTCGAAGTTGTTTTTGTCTTGATAGATAATTAGAATTCGTGGGGATAACAGACTGTTCTTCTTAATATTTGGTACCTTCTTTTTTAAAATAATTTTTCGAGTATACTTTCACTGTTATCTGTACCAACCACTGTGTTTTTGTCGAATTCAATATTTATTTTCGAGCAAATCAAGAAGCATATATTGTTCCAGTGGTAATTTTCCTAATTCTTCAACGTTCGATGCCATTTTGAAAGACGGAAAGGATATAAAGGTGTTTTAAATTTAAACAGTGTTGTCAGTTTGTTTAGAGAATTTTGTATTTCCTGTAAACGTGGAGATCTTCACATTAGTGAAACTACCGATCCTTACTGACAAAAGTTAAATATTAACCGGCGATAGAATTTGATGCACTTTTAAAATGTTCGTTGCATCAGTGCAACACTGGAAATTGAATGGTGGAAATAGTTACCTTTTACATTATAAAAATACCATTAATTAGAATCGTTGAATGAACAATTTCATTCATCGCGGAAGCACGCGATCGCTAGTGACAGATCGGGCAACGTTATGAATCCGTTCGCGATTACGACAGATCGTGCGTGGGCGATTTAATTTCCGTGGAACGCACGCGTGCGCACCTCAAACGACGGGGTTGATTCACGGGGCTGATTCATCGGTCGGCGATCAGCCTGACCGCGGAGAAGAAGTGTCATACATTGCACAGGTGCAATATCTGGCATCTCCCACGCGACTGACCGTGTTGAACGTACAGAAACAGCGCAAGGACAGTAAGATACTGGCAGATGTTTCGATGCAACAGCGTATATACTCGCTAACAGGCTGGTAATGAAGTGGTAGAGGTGACGATAGCTTGTACTATTTACTTCAGAATTTTGCGTTGTATAGACAATTGTATTCTGTAATGGTGTGTAGAAATCGACAATAGTATTTGAACAATGGTATTACACATCTACAGCACTATAGATTGTTACATAGTATTAAATTAGTAATAAATATTCTTGGGTCTACCAATGAGTTATCTTCTATTTCTTTGCGAAATTGCTTCTGTTGGAGACAATGATTTATACTATTGTATTCGTAACAATTTTCTAGCATCCTGTATCCTATTCTTCTTTAACAAAAAGTCGAAAATATATTTTCGATTTAAAATATATCCTTTCAGAATTACAAGCATCACTTACTGGTACACCTGGTACAATTTCTGTACATTCAATATTTGATATTTTTGTAAAACTTCTGTTAACTTTCTGCACTGGAATAACGTACTACGTAGGTCGATGGTGATTTGTCCCAAGAATGGCAACGACATGCTACAAAAATCGATGATGATTTATCTCAAAACGGAGGAATAACGTGCCTGGCACGTCCACTTTTGTTCTGCCTTGAAGTTTATCATTCTGTACAAAATCATTAGTAAAGAGATTTATTGTATCCATCTAAAAATTTGTGTAGAAACAGGTTCTAGGCGCGAGACTCCCGATTTCAAGCTATGACTCACTTCGATTTATTGTGGATTGTTTGATCACTCGTATTAGCGAATCAATTTTTACAGCGATTAATTAATACTCTTTATGCATTTTGCATCCTCGAAATAATTATTTCGTACTTCGATCGAGTTCGTCGAAGACCTTACAGAAAGCAGAAATTACGCTATCCATCGAAGCAAAGTCAATTTCGTTAAAACTCTACAAGCAATTCTATCACGCAACCGAAAAAACAAAAACAAAAGCGCGCAGTGTTTTCGAGCATTTCCGCCTCGTTGAACGCGACGACGACGCGATGAATTCGCGAGAAAATTCCCGGCCTGAACAAAAGCCCGTCGTTGCCCGCCGTCGCATCTGCGCTTTTCCGCTTTTCCGGGGTCGTTCATAAGGGAGAGATAAAAGTGAATCGGCAAGAGCTCCGAACTCTGCCAGTCCGGTCGAGCTTTCCCAGTTAGCGGACGTATTTTGAGCATTTTTTATCGCGGGCAAATACGACAGTATACGTGTACACATATACAGAGTGTCCTAAAAACTTCGTCTCCCGGAATTGAGGGGTCCCTGGGATCATTTGAAACAAGTTTTTCCTTAGTAAAAATATTATCCCAGGCTTCATTAACGAGATGTTAATGAAAAACCCCGATCAATCATATTCCCCCTGTCCGTATATGCTATGAATAATATACAGAGTGTCCCAAAAGCTTCGTCTCCCGGAATTGAGGGGTCCCTGGGATGATTTGAAACAAGTTTTTCAAAAAGTAGCATTCACACGTACAAACGAAGGAAGTAAGCGTGAGAGTTGGATTTTTAGTGAAGCTACGGAATCGTATGAATGCTGCTTTATTATTGATTTGGCAAAATTACCGAATCGGTAAAAAAGGACTGTATCGTTTGAACTCGCTGTGACACATTAAACTGATTAAACGTTGGTCGATGTTCGGATATTTTATTTATATTGCCTCTGGAGTGCATATTATATCTTCAGTCAGTCTTAACTATCTTGGTCATACGAACGAAATCTTCGCCACTCTGCTATTAAAACCTAGTTTCAGGTATATTGAATGTAATGCAATCCCCTGAAAGAAATGTAACAGGTGAAAAATTTTCATTTTATTGCCTGATATATCTTCTAATGCGTGGATCCACCATTCAGAAAACTGTCGAAAGTCAGAGACCAATACGACAGTATTGATTCAATAATTACACCGAAATGGCCCAAGTGTCAGTTTATTTAATATACGAATAAATTAGTTGCCGTTTCGAACTGTGGTGCGACTCACTGAACAGGCGCTAACTTCTTTATTTTTTGGACTCGACCTTCAAATTTGAATGCAAAAATCAATTTTTCAATGCTCTAAAGTATATTTTTGACATGTTGCACCTTTGATTTATGTAAACAAAATTTTTGTTTGGGTCTGTTAGACGAGAATTCCCCTTATTATTCATCCAGAGCCACGTTACAGAATCGCTAAAAAAATCATTTCATAACCCAAAGGAACAGAAGCGTTTCACAGTGAAACGGACGAGCGAAGGCAAAACGGTATTTGCTCGAGACGAATGAATAAGATCCTCTACCGGTTTCACGCGACCTAGAACAGCGTGGTACAGCAAGATTATGCTTGTACGTTTTCGTCGAAGGAACTCAGGCAACGCGTCCCAGCCTCTCGACGAATTTCAAATTCCCTTTGCCTCGATTCTCCGGCCGTGTGTCTGATCGCCCCTCGACGTGCCGCCCGAACGAACGAAATTAATTCCCCCGGCGCTGGCACCCCTTTGCGAGCCTTGTTGTTTCATAAATTTCCATTAATGCTCACGTCGATCGCGCGTGGTTCCGTCGGTTTCGAGCGGAAATGTGAATTAATTGGAAATCAAGCCCGAAATCCCCGCTTTTTTTTTTCTATCCCTATCGAATAGAAGATTATAAATCCATGATTCAGTGTCCGTTCGACGAGAGTAACGCGTTGGCCAAATAAGCACAACGGGACTGACGAAGCTTTTTCTCGTCGTCAGCTCGTACGAGGTGGCCGCGATATTCTACCATCAGAACACGGTCAGCGGACTCGGAAAAGCTTTCTCGAATCGATGTGACACAGAGGAGTGACTTGCCAGCATCAGCAGAATACCAGGCTGCTCTGTGTGTCTGCTCGCATTTTTGTTACGCCTCGTGTCTCTTTGCGCTACTCGCCCCTTTTTTTTTGTTACCCTTTCTCTTCCCTTCTGCCCTGGGTTTCCTTGATTTAAGCGAACGAGGAAGACTGTTTCCTTCATTGGATTTCATTCAGTGAGACATATTTTCCGTTCCTATATCATGGGGAACATTTTCGTTTCCTATGGTGTTTCAAAAGATTATTTGTGTTTGGTTTTTTTCTTTAATATTCAATTAGTCGCATGGGGAGATCGCATTTTCGAAACGAGAAAAAATGTGCTTCTATTCAACGAAACGCGCCTGTAATAGTATAATGCACAATAGCAAAAAAAAAATGATTTAAACCAGTTCCTATCGAGTTTTTTGAAACGTATTTAGAATAAAACACCTAAAATAATAGTCATTCATAAAAAAATTGAAAAAGGGTTAGAGCGCAAAGGGTTAAGAGAAGAAAGAGATTCCTAAATTTGTTCTTATCCCTTCTCAACTACTTTAGAACCCGTTACATTGCATAAGAATCGACAATCTAATCATTACAAATCATTACATTCCATCGTCTTTCAATTTCCCTATCAATCCCACCGTTTTATTTCTCTTTTCCTCCTCCTTTCCCTCCCTCAGAGTTTCCCTTTACAACCGATCTTCCTCCCTCGTGCTTCCAACCCACATCCGCACCTGTTTCTCCCGGGGTGTCCGCTTAATGCACACGGAATCCGGAATCCTTAATTCAACTTTCGACCGGGAATCCAATAAGATGCTCGGGCTCGTCGAGAGGGCGGCGTGGAGGAAATGAGGCGGCGTTGCACGGGTGCATTGGTGAACACGTTCCTTCTTCCAGCGCGAAATTAGCGTTTTCGAGTGCTTGAATAATTCCGTCGTATGACTCCGCCCTGCGTCTCTTTCCCCACCTTCTTCGCCCCATCGCCGTCAGCCCAAGCCGTAGCTCCACGCTTTAATAATTTTACTCGAGAGCTAGCAATTGCGGGATGCAATACCGCGTAAACCCATTCGCCGCTCGTAGTATATTCCCCTCCGTTCTCTGTTTCTCTCCCTCTCCGTGCCTTCGAGCCAGTTTACCGCGGGAATAGAACCGTTTACTTCGATATTTATAAGCATTTTCGCGATTCACTTTGTTCGCCGGAAAGAGAGAGGGACGACCAGCCCTGAATGAGGTAAAAAGAAAAAAGATACAGACCTCCTGGACGCGCAGTGATTTCCAGACCGGTGCTCCACGGTTAGTCGAGGAGCTTGTTTACGAGAAAATGAAAATTACGCTGCGTATTAGACGACTGGAGAGCCTTGAACTAGTTACAGGCTTGGGAAATAATGGAGAAGATGTTTGGAATTGAATGAATACACTGGATGATTCGGGATGAGTGTGGGTTTGTCTAGGTTTGATTGATTGTTTGGGAATTTAGTAGGAATGAAATGAATATGGAGGAGTTTACGGGAATTAAAGATTCATGCAGCGAGATTCGTAGCTCGGTGCAGTGGTTGTATTTAAGTTGAAGGAATATAGTGGCTGATGGAGTGAGGCTAAAACACCAAGCGTATCGACTTCGAGTATCGTCTGGCCACGGTCGTCGACCTCCCAGCGCAACAGAAAAAACGAGAAACGTTTAATTCATACGGGAGTACGGTCTGTTGGTTACATCGTTCACAAATCACCGGCGTTCGAGGGAACCGGCTCGAAAACTTCAGTAAAACAAAAAAATAGAAGCCGTGAAACATCGGCGAAATCTTGCCCAAAAGTTTCACCGCGTGTTCATCGCGCCAACTATTTCTACCCGATATTTTTCATCCCCGTCCTTCTCTCTAGCCCCTCTCTCTCATTTTTTGGTTATTTTCTGGCAACAGCACGAAATTTTTATCCGGTGAAAAAAGTGTCTCGACAAAAGAGCAACGGCGTTTTTTTCTTCCTTTCCCGCCAGCCGGCACCGCGATAAATCACACGAAATATTACCGGCAAAAATGCATAGTCCCTACTGCTAGGACGTATCAGCTTCTCTCTTCTCGCAAGCTCGCGCGCAAGTGCAATTACAGTTATTGCCGTGCACGAAGCCTGCTAGGCAAACAGATACGCGTATTTCCTTATGTTCCCTCCTTTGTTGACGCTTTATACAGACCCCCTGTACGGTCAGGAAGCTTCGAAGGCTCTATGAACATCGACTCTGTGTGTGTGTGTGTGTGTACGGCCTTGGGGTGTTTCAGCGGATCACGTTTTCGTCTCTTCAAACTTACTGTGACCTTCTCCAGGACCTAATCACGATCTCTTCCCCTCGGAATCGTTGAAGCGCTCGAAGACACTATTGGGTTGTTTGGAATGTTTTTTTTTTTTTAGTTTTATTCTTCGTTTTTTGTTATACGATCTTCCCATTTTTTTTTATTTTTTTTTTGTTCTTTTACTGAAACAACTATTCAGCATGCTGACGTATGACTTTGATGTTTACGACGTTTTTCTTGTGGGACATAATATCTCTGTGATCTAAATGGACGATCATCCGACAGGGCAATTTCTGATAAATCTGATGCAAGATTCGTTCGATTTCGTGCACGTGGGGATATATTCGAAATGTGTCTGGAAAATTGTGCATCTTCGCGACGTTATCTGTATCTCATTTTTCTTTTCAGTATCTATAAAGGTACTGAAGACTACACGTGAAGCGATATAATCTTCTTGAATCTCCTTAACCTCCGTGAAGTTCGGTGTATAAAATTTTCCTTCCGTTGTACTAAACTACATCTAAGATTTATGACATCTTCAGAAGGGAAGTACTAAAGTAAATTCAAAGATATTGTGCATTGTTTATATGCAAAGTTTATATTTATAACATGTACTTTAATAGCAAAATGGTTTACATATGATTACTTTAACAATAAACTTTGCCTGATACATTAGACATGCTAGCGTTTTCAAGCCATTAACAAGCACGAAATTTCATCAACTTTGATGGCCAGTATCTCACTAACCGTCCATTATATTTTACAATTACCAGCGGCATTTGTCACACTGATACGTAGACTGTGAATTTTATGCCTCCGTACAATACAATAAAAGACAAAACTTCAGAGGAAACCTAAATTCCTACATTTGCTACTGTCTTTACAAATGACTTTAGAATATTTCATTTTGCCCTAGCAACAAGCTACTACTTACTTCAAAAATTGAGTTTTGGCAAGCTTTTCGGTAAAAAGGACCACTGTGGCGGCTTGTCCACGAGCAATTCGAGGTTTATTGCGGGCAAGACGCGTTGATCCGGCTCCCTAGTCCAACGTTGATGAATGCGCCGTTGTATGTTTTTCTCAGCCGTCCACGGGGCCCCGTTTTACGTTACACGGTCGCACATCGTCCCGAAATTATTCTTACGAGTACGAGATGCAGAAAGGGGAGACGTTTGTTAACCGAGCGAGCTAGCCAGGACGTTTTTACGATCGTTGAAAATGCTCGCCGACTACTGAGAAGACTTTCGAATTTACGGCGAGCCTCGCGCCGCGACGTAATCCGATAAATTGTACGCGGGAACCGGTTAATTACGGGCCCGTCTAATTCGGCCGAGTTTATACGACTGCGACGCACGACGACAACCTCATCGAATCTCCGCGATCCCGTTTCCGGGTTTAGGGCACGGGCACCTGGTGCAGTTTCGAGAAAGTTACTAAACCCTTCGACAAGTACGGTCGCTACGATCGTTTTTCGTAGTGGAGAGTGGTGCCTCTTTGGTAGCTCATGAGACGGGAGCATCTTGGAGCGTTTACAGAAGCAGAGAAACGAAGTTAAGGGCGCATTCCCACTTGGAGGCTTCATTTTTAAGCGATTGTTAGAACTGAGAATTAATGGACCAAGGAACTTGTAGTTTTTCGTACATTTTAGTTCACATTTCAAGAAAGCATAGTAAAATTTTTGTGTTATTATCTTTTATATTAACAAAGTTATTGCACGTTTGTTGCGGCGTATCGCTCTGAATGGTTGCTACGATTCATATTGTTCTATTCATCGGGCAAAAATGAAAGATAATCATAAAAGTCGCTATTTTTCGAACTACTATGAAGTAGGAAAAACTTTTCTTCACAAAATGGCAGCCATGTGAATAAAAAATTCGATGAGTTTGTAGTTTCTTCAGGTGATTAAAGGAAACTATTCCAGATATTGAGATAATGGTAGTTCACAAGATAAAGATTCGTCTATTCTATTATGTAGTATGTCGAAACTGAAGTAGTTTGGTTAACTCATTATTACGATATCTTGGTAGCCAATTTTGAAAACATGGTTTCGAGAAAAACGCGTTTACTCGTGCAGTGGTACACCGTTCTCTTAATCCACTTTAATCACCCTCTATCTGTATACTTATACATATACATATAGAAGGTCATATTCCCTCTGTCAACGGGTAAAGAGTTCACTGACTCTGTTTATCGACGAGTCCAGGTGACTTGTCTATAGAATCATGAGGGTTACTCGAGTACCTATTTTATTCTACGATTCACTTGCAAAGAGCGAAGATACGTGAGACGTGAGAATATGTTCTTTGTCGCATTGGACGTGTTGAATGTTTAACGAAGGCAACTTCAGAGTAACGACTACAAAGGAACAAGACAGAAACGGGTGGGACTTACTATACTCGTAATCAAGGGTGGAAAGTTCCTGGAAGTCTAGAGACCAGCAAAAAACTTTCTTGCTGATCGAGAACACCTTCAACCGGTCGTTCTATTCTCAATAGCAGCTGACGCGTGGTCAGAGAACTTTTCATTAACTCCTATTCTAGGAGACCTCCTATCAGCTTCTTCGAGCAGGTCTTGATAGCTTCATCTCGAATGTTCTTCTGTCCAAAGGCTGGTCTGACAGTAGCTGATTCGCTGACAGATGAACCGGACTGATTCCAATTTGGTCACTTCACTTTTTTTATCGAATATAGAAACTGTGCTTTTACTTCCTGTAGAAATAAATCGAGTGTGTAAAATATATTTTTTGCATGGGAATTTAGTTTTATTAAATCTGTTTTTGAATGATTTTGGGGTAAATGTACCAATTGCTGGCACCTGAAGATTGTAGCGACACTTCATTTAATCATTTTATGTGTCGTTTAACCTACAAATCGTTTCAATATGGAACATAATAATATTTAACATCTCTTTTATTTAAAAAAAAATAGTTTCATACATTAAGTATGAAGAATTAATTAATAATTAATTTAAACCTACGAGCAATCCCAGCGTCCCTATAAAACTGTCACCTTAAAAATTAAAGTAATTCTTACAAATTGTAACAATTCATTTTATACAATAGATATTGGTTGAACAGTAAAAGTACTGCTCGTTCTTTGGTTTGATTTCGCCATCACTTGTAACTTACATACGTAGTCGCGTTTTTGACCTTCAAATTGCACTTTCATTTTCCAACATTAATTTTTCAATACCAGGTACATACAAGTATATACATATATATTCCTTTGTTTTTATGTAAATTATAAATCCAATTTAATAATAAATTTGTTTGTATACAATTCTTTATACGTCACGGTTTTATTATGTAAAATAAATAAATTGGCATTATTAGGGACGCTGACAGTAATTTGGACATTTACCCTATGTGTTGTAGAATACGATATATCTGTCGTGTCTGATCATTAGTGACTGTTTCTACTCGCGGATATTAATGATTGCATGATGTTATCCGATTCTCATTAATTTTACCATATTCTCAGCATATCAGCATACATTTTTAAATTATTATGCTACTGATATCAAATTTTATCATCATTAATATAAATATAAATAACAAAATGTAAAAGACAGGTCAGACAAGAAAGAAATGAATTTATTCTTTATTTTCTACCGAAGTACCTGAACGCTAAGATCGCCATTATCATGATTATCTAGCATACATTGCGTATAATGCAGACGTGTGTGCACGGATGAGACATTGGATATGTTATACGGATATTGGATAGGATTTTAACGTGTTTCAAAACGTCCCAGTTGAATACTGTCGGGGGCGGTTCGATGAAAGTAGAACTTCCCGGTGCTCAAAGGAAACGAAAAATTCCCCGTGGTAAGCTCGGAGATTTTTCAGGGAAGCTTCGTCGGTCAACGGCAAAGAATTAAAAAAATTTTTTTCCCCGGGAACAAAGAGGGAAAACCTGTGTACCACGTCGTGGAAAATAAAAAAAAAAGAAAACTTTCGAAACCGGAGTACGGCGTGCGTAATCACGTCAAAGAGACTTCGCGCGGAAGAGTGACGTGTAATAACGGCAACTTGATTGAAATTTAATAAAACGGTACGGTAGCATATATGGTGTTCAAGAAATAATACGGAAATATAGAACAGTGATTTCACAAAGAAGCTTCTTTTACGAAAGAATTGAACGTTGTCAGTTGTCCAATATGTATTTCTATTCTTACCGAACGTTAATGATATATTTCTTAGTAAGAATGTCCTATCTAACAAATTATCGGTTTTCAAGATTTTTCAAAATATTTGGACCCCTATATATTTTCATTTTTTAGTTAAAGTTAGAATGCTATGTGTGCTTTTTGAGGCTTCAGACGCAGTCTAATTTATTTGTCACTAACTGATTTTTAAATAATTTTGTTGACCCGCTTTTAAAATTTTTTTTTCGTACTGATTTTGTAAAAACTCATTTGGGAAACGTTTTCTGATACAACCAATAAGTAACGAGTTATTTTAGATAGTAGCTTTTATTAATTTACCCTGTATACTACCAGCCAAAAGTATGGGACCAGAGTTCACGATCGATAGAACAGTCTCTCATTATTCTATTACGATACAATCAAAGTGACGGATTCAGTACATACACAAATCATGTCCAATTAGTTTTAGAACATTACTTTTGTCATATCTTTGTAACATAATATTTTTCTCTTTCTTTAACATTAGAACTACCAAACAAGTCAAAATGACTTGTCAGTACACTCCTATAACTATGATTAATATATTATACCAATACATTTTCTGAGATCTTTGAAACTTTTATTACGATATGAAAGTGAGGAAATTAGTTAATTTATAAGTTTGTAAATTTCCAACAGTTTGCCATGTTTATCGATTGATCAATTAACTTTTCGCCGGTAGTGTATCTATATGTAATAACGCATCAGAATACACACGAGGTTTTCGACGAACGAATAAAATAAATAGTTGAATTCCTGCCACGGTATGAAAACGTTCATCGCGTGATGCATAGACACTGCGCACAGGTTCTCCGATTGGAGGCCAGCTAGGGACGTCCGCGTATATTTGTATAATTTATTTTGCAACGGTACATGCATAGCTAATCGGGGGATTTATGGGATGGAGGGGGAGTCTAGCGGACCGTGCACATGAAATTCTCGTGTTAATAATTCTGTACGCGCAATTCGTCGAATCGGACTGCGTGGAATGTGTTAAATTTCACCGTTGACCGGACTGAAATTATGACGACTCGATTTTAGATTAATAGCTGTCTCCGGTACAATGACACGGAAATGAGTTTGGAATACACTATCACCTTACCAATCATTCCACAATAGTTTCTGGTAACGTGAACGATCAGACTGAAATCAGTCTTTATGTGCAGTAAAACTTGGATTAGTAGTAAAATTCGGACTGAAGCGTGGGTGCTCGCGAAGTAGAGGAATCGATTCTAAATACACTGCGTGGGCATAACTATGAAACCACCCTAAAATTTTCAGTTTTTATGTACATATTGTGGTTAAAATAAAAACGAACCAAGTATGCCATATCTGAAAAGAATAAATTATATTTCTAGGAAAAAGTTGTTCTTTTTCATTGTAACCATAATACGTAAGGATCGAAAATTTTAGGGTGGTTTTATAGCTATGCCACGCACTGTATAGATTCAACGCCGAACTTAGAGAAGTACAGCGAGTGAATTTGAAAGACCTAGTGGTGGGGATGAACATCGGGTGATTACGCTGTAAATCGTAGTAAAATTTACTGCAAAGTAAATCCTCGATGAGTGTCCGAACGCTCCTCGAGACTGACAAGGATAGTTCCCCAGATGTAACGCTGACATTTTAATGAGGTTTAGCACAGCGATAGAGCTTGGAATTCTGAAGCCAATGATATTTGTCAACCGCATATGACCATTAGTTTATGAAATATTTAATGTTCTTTGCCGGGGAGCTTTGGAGCACTCCTCGAGGATTTACTGTATTGGCATTCTTTTCTCCTATTCATACAT
>NW_015373890.1:1175380-1241345 GCF_001272555.1 Dufourea novaeangliae | reverse complement strand
TTTCCCTATTCGGCCGACATTACAACGGGCTGTTTTATCGATTAACGTTTATTGACAAGGAAACGTCCGTCGCTCGAAACCTGTCGATAGATAAGCGCGCAATGCACCGGAAAGTATCGAGGTGGGCTGCGCAGCATTGTAACGGACGCAATAAAATGTTTACCCTCCACGGGTTCAATTTTTCCTCGGTTCATCCCCTATCCATCCCGATCTGCATATCGCGGCGTACGTATGTCATAAATCGGTTGTACGGAATCGAAACGTGTAACGATCGAGCCATAGACGACCGTTTTAATTACAATCATTAATTGCACGATATATTTTGCGTGACAGTTAATGCAGCGAATTTGGTCCATGCAAAATATTTAATTTATAAAATACCCTCTAACGAGATCGTCTTTGTTCTTTGTTACAGCCCACGAAGCTGAACGTTTACAAAAACGACGCGGAAAGCTGGGATTACACGACGCCGACACTGGGTGAGTTTTACATCGTTTCTTAACATTTTTATATATTTTACGTTTTTTATTTATACCTTTTTTACATTGATGTATACTGAGGAGCCTGGGTACGTTGTGCTCTGTGGATTTGTATCGCTCGAGGGGAATACGGTGAAATTCTCCTTCCAAATCGCTTAGATCTACACCACTGTCCAAAAGAATACAAAGATTTTAGTGTGTTCTGTTAATTTTGACAAAGGTTCTTGTCCCTAATTCGTGTACTTCACTATGTTCCACGCGATTGCGTACACGAAAATTTATAATATATAGTAATTTTATGAGCCATCGAGTCATTTTCTAAAATAAACAACGCTATAAAATTAGGATTTCAAAGTAATATTGTTTAATGGTTATAAATGTTGAACACATACGACGGTAAATAGAAAAAAAAACGTCGCGAAGTTTCTAATCTCTCCGAAATACCCGATTTTCCGGGAACTCGGTGCTACGACCTGATACATATTTATAAACGTAACTATGTGACTTGATATTCAGAGGAGAGGGCTTGTACAGTTCCAGAGGAATCATATAAACGCTAAGAAATTTAAATGAAATTTGAATTTTAAAGTTGCACGCCCGATGATCAGAAACTTTTGGACGGCAATGTACCATCAAATATCTCATCTGTTCGCGAAGGGGAGAAGGTCGCCACGAGGGTGGAAGGGAGAAGCCATATTCCCCTCGAACGACTCGAGTCCGTCTGGCAAAGTGTACTTTACGGACGCGTTCCTTCGCTCGGCTGTTCCTAGTCGTTTGGTGTCGCACTCGCCAAGGGCTGCGCGTAACGCGCATATAATACACGAAACATCACTCGACGCACCACAATGGTCTAGAAATGAAAATTTAACAGCTTATACGTTTATTTAGATCAAACAGAAATTTTTGAACTTATAATTTTATTTATTTAAGAGGGGATAAATGAACAAGTTTCTCATCAACTTTGGAGATCCTCTTCGATGAAGTCATCATTCACTAACACAGTGTTCTCAACATCTTCATGAAAGCATGAAACTTGAGGGAATTTTTTTTTTCTATTCTTGACTAACAAGGGAACTTTGATACCTGGAAAATCCCAAAACTTTGCAAAACTTCGCAGATTTGTAAGGGACCTCGATAAAAGTGTCAGGTGATTTCTCGTTTCTACTGATATTCGGTTATTGAGGGTGAAACCACCCCTTGCAAATTAATGTCTTGTTTTCCTATTTTCCTGTACCCCTTAAAGATTATAATAGATATAGAGAAACTGTTACAATAAAAATGTAATAGCTCTTTATGCTTCATAAAAGTGTGTAATGAAATTATTAAAAATTTGTTTGCTTATTATTCGTTCAAAAAACAAGTTTTTAACAATTTTATTACATAGTTTTATACAGCATAAGAAGCCATTAAATTTTCATTTTCACAATTTTTTGATATCTATTCTGGTTTCCAAGATACAAAGGCAAGTATGAAAACACACATTAATCTTTCAAGGGGGCAGTTTTACCCCGAAGAACCGAATATCAGTAAAGACGAAAAATTGATCGATGTTGCTATCGAAGTCCTCTACAAATTTGTGAACTTTTAAAAAAACTCGTAAATACCAAAGTTCCCGTGTAAGTTTTATAAAACGACAGATGAAAAAAAAACCTTCCATGGTTAATAAGTTGACATAAGTTTATTTCTTCTTAAAGTGAAAAAAAAATTGTTTCTGACCATTCGAGCTTCTAAATTGTCATTCTGGACCACTGTGCTCACCCAGGAATCGTTCTCCCCGTTTCGCGCCTCTGCTCCCAGCCGTCTCCTAATTTCACGGCGTTTCGAGCGGCCTCTTTTTTTTTTCCTCGCTCCCCCATTTCGTCTTCTTAACTCGAGCTTCCTGCTCGCCGAGGAGACGCTAATTAGATAAAACGTAGTCCGGGTTGCGAGCTTGAAGGGTTTCCGTAAAACGCATCCCTCGTTAAGCTCGCGTACGCTTGGCGAAGATACACGGCGGGGGAAACGTCGGGAGCGTTGATCGAGCCACGCCTGGGAAACTGTTTGGAAATTGAAAGAAACACGGTCCTGCAATTAGTGCAAAGTGTTTCGTTCTTAGACGGAGCTGATTGCAAGAGTGTTTCGTTCCATCTGAGGTCCGGGAGCGTCTCTGTTGATCAATTTGTTACTTTGTAGACGGTGGTGCACTGATTTTTATGGGTCGACTTGTAGACACTGAGTCTTAATTGACATTCATTTACTGTATTTGTGGTTCTATTGATAGTTCTATTGTTGGTTTCATTGATGGTTCTATTGTTGGTTTCATTGATGGTTCTATTGTTGGTTTCATTGATGGTTCTATTGTTGGTTTCATTGATGGTTCTATTGTTGGTTTTTTTTATTATTCTTTGATGGTACTTCTGATGATTCTATTAATAGATTTATTAAAAGTTCTAGTGATGCTTCTGTTAACTGTTCTATTGATGGTTGTGTTGGTGGCTCCATTGATGGTTCCATTGATAGTTCCATTGATGATTCTACTGATGATTCCTTTAATGGTTCTATCAATGGTTCTATTGGTGATTCTATTGATAGTTCTGCTGATGATTCTATTATATTAATAGATTTATTAATACTTCTATGGATGCTTCTTTTAATAGTTCTGTCGATGGTTGAATTGATGATTGTATTGATGGTTAAAAGTGATAAAAAAAGCTCGGTAAAGTTTTAAACAATCGTGCGTACTGAAAGTGCATAAAATCCACAGTCTTATAATTTTTATAGTGTTTAATATTCCTTTGTTTGATGTATCGAACTGGTAGGAAAGGTAATACCTTCTCGTATCACTTTAATCCATCTTTGCTTGTGGTAAAGTTTCAGGTAACATGTCCTTCGTCATTGCATAATTTTTGTTATAGAATACCTCAGCTGTGCAAATGTTTTCTCTATCCACAGTAGGTCTGTGAAAATCAATTTTATCAGACGCCACACACACACACACACACACGTATATTTCAATGTCTACAGGCAAACAAAACGTGAGAGAGAGAGACGTCCATTAGATCGATTTAGTATACAATCCACTCTACTCGTAGAATACATAAAAACTATAAGTAAAAACTATATACAGTGATTCGATCGACGTTCTCGATACGTAACGGGGTGTGGAAGCGTCGTTAAAATTAATTCACGTGTCCCCGGAGAGGATTTCGTTGTTTTTTGCCATCAATTGTCCGGCAATTAAATATCGTAGAGGTGTCTTCGGGCGGAGGAACGATCCCACGGAGAGCGATTCCAACGCGTCGGTACAAAGCATTCTTGCGCATCGCTACTCGCATCGATTCATCGAGTATTAAATTGCGAAATAGATGAACTACATAAAAAAAAATACAATCTGCGCGACGAGACATCTGGGTTGGAAGCGACACACACCCAGAAGAGTACCTACACGCTTCGCTGGAAGCTATCTCGCTCGAGGGATGCACGTGAAACTCTGCAATAAACTAGAAAAAAAAAACAGCGTCGTCGCCACGTGTCACGAGTCCCATCAACGCATGCGATCCATTTGTAGGCAGAAATGATAAAGGCTGATCTACCGTGGCGTCGCACAGTGTTTTAACTCTTTATCACTCAGAGCCTTAAATCATTATTTGAAAATTATGGGACTAATACATAGGTTGTATCTTGTTATTTAGAAGTCGAAAATATTAATATTAAACAAAAACATTGCTTTCATTATGTTCTTGTTTTATTTATTGTTGGAGGGAATATAAGAATTTCTCACCTGAATACGTGGAGATCTACTACCCATCGGTGAGACTATGGATCCTTGATCCTTAAACTGGGAGTTAAAGGGTTAAAAACGACTGTCTGACCGCGATAAACCGGTGGCCGACGCGATGTGGGCTGAAAGTTCTCCATCGTTGTCAAACATAGTGGTGAATGTGTTAAAACAGTAACCAAATCATTTAACTTAAAAAAAAAAACTGGTGTCTTCATCGCGTCGTAATAAAAAGAACACACAAATTGATTAACAATATATTTATCGTTGGTCCGTTAATCACTGCACGAGCGCGCCTCTTGTTTTTCACATTTGCTCTGTAATCTTGACCACGTGTTTGATTCGATTATTATGGGACAAAGAGCAGTTCTCGACATAGCGACGATTCTGTATTAATCCTGTACACAGACATTATCTACAGACATGTCTTCGTATGCAGGGTGAGCTATTTAAGTCGATCCCCTCGTGTATCTTGAAAACCGTTGACGATACCGCAAAATGTTCCAAAGAAAGATTGAATGTTGTGAATATCAACTGTTAAATGGTATTATTCACCCTTGGACTGCGAACAGCGCTTTTAGTTGCTTTCCATCCATCGTACGTTTTTTCTCCAAAAATTATAGTTTCTACATTTTATAAAACTTTTACAAACAATTAAATTGTCTTTACAAACAATTGATTGTCTTGCTTCCTAGTGGTTCGCGGACTAACAAATATTTTTGCATACATATTACCTTATTTAACCTTCAGACTGTCGATATTTTTTCATTAAAAAGTGGTCTTTTTGGTCAGAAATTTATATATATATACAGAGTGAGTCAATAAGAACTACTATCTAGAATAACTCGTTATCTATTGGTTCTATCAGAAAATGTTTCAATAAGTTATGTAGCATTTTAAGGCACGCATCGCGTGGTTAAACTTTGATTTTTTTATATCTTATTTTTTCGAGACATCAAGGTGACCTTGAGTTTTTTCGAGGTCAATGTATTTTTTTTAATACAATTATGTTATATAGGTCGCTAAATTCGCCCTTGTATTAGAAACAACGTAGTATTAAAAACGAGATCTAAAAAAAAATTAAGATATAAAAAAATGAGTTCATATTTATCCGATGCATCCCTTAAAATGCTACATAATTCATTAAAATGTTTTCTGATACAACCAATAGATAACGAGTTATTTTAAATAATAGTTCTCATTGACCCACTTATTGGTCCAAAAAAAAATGTCAACGGTCTAACAATTTTTCATAGGTAAATAACATTCTAATTAAGCGCCCATAGAGATCTCATAAAAAAGCTCAAACAAACCGAGAATTCAATAATAAAAGAATAATAACAACCGTAGATTTTTCACGGTAAGATCGCTGATGTCCGCGTGTGCGATATTTTCCGTTTTTAAATCCCGATCATACGCCAGCCAATTTATTTTGTCGTCCGTGACGAGTTTTGGTCCGGCGGGCCTGTACCGCGGACATCGATGGAAATTCCGTTTCGCCGGCGGCGTCGGCCCGAATTAACGGTTCCCACACGCGTCAGAAATTTTCTTTGACCCAGTTCGATGTTCGAGTCGGGCCGGTGTGTGTGCTCTGCGCGACAAATTCCCGTTTTGAAACGGAATTTCTGCGGAACGAAGTTGCACGCGAGTCTACTTCACGCTCGTTAAGGTCCAGAACGATGTAGCGACGCTCGGGTCCTTTAAACAGTCACTTTTCCCTTTGTACCGTCAGGAGAGTCGGCAATTAACAAGGTTTCGTAATTTAGAATAATTTAACCCTCTGCGGTCCTATGCGGGGACTTAACACTAGAACTACCAACGATAAACGCATATTTGCTTCGATCGGTGAATAAATGTGGAAAACTTTTAAAAATTTAGAAATTGATTAATTTCTTCACTTTCATATCACAATAAAAGGTGCAAAAGGTCTAAGAAAATGTATTTTTATAACGTTTTTTAATTGTCGTTGTAAGAGTGTATTGACAAGTCATTTTGACTTGCTTGGTAGTTCTAGTGTTAAACCGGTATGATTTTGATACCGGTATTATGCCATCAAAGATATACCGAAACCGAAATAAATACCGGTATTTTTGATAAGTCCGATTGACCGATAGTCAATATTCCTGCAATAAATTCATATTTTACTGATCTTCGATATATTTGTTTACAATTTTATAAGTGTCACGTTCATAAATATTACCCTAATGGTTCTTAATTTTATAAATAGATTATTCAATATAGTCATTAAAATTTTATGAAGTTATATAAGACTTATACAAGTGGCTAAGTAGAAATGTCTAGAATACTTTGAATCGCAATGGGTTACAGTCGAAGCATCCTGAGGCTCTCCGGTTCGTTGTAGAGTCTTAGAAAATTTAGGCGGTTTAGTTGGAGTTTTTCATAGTCTGTTTGTCAGGCGAATGTTCATCAAAAATTCCCTCGGGACCTTTGTCATGATTGAAACTAATTGGAACGAGCATTTGTCGGCGATGGCAGGTTTTCAAGCTCTTCGAATTTCATTGGACCCCGAACACCAGTCGTTTGATCTGATATTTTTGTTTGAAGAATGAATCTTTCGCCTCGATTAATCTGTCAACGTTTTCATCGCTACGTCGATATCCATACGAAATTTCTGGTGGACGAAAAATACACATGAAATCAATTGTTGTCACGGTATTTATATTTTAACCTTATCCAATGGAAAAAAAAACTGTCACCTTGAACACAAATAATTACCGTAAATATTTAAGTGGGATTGTTTAAGTTTCATTCGAACGAATTTTATTAATTTAATTATTTCGATACAAATCGTTTACGGTTACAAAACGTGTGTAATACGTACTGAGGTAGGGTAAATAGGTATTCGTGTAGGTACTCGGCGCGAGAATGTAGGTCTGACGAAACTGCGTCTGAAGATAATTAAGACACTTATGTAGGGTTGCAATTGACTTCAGAAACCACGATACACCAAGGATACTGTGTTCCTTACTCGCATTATCTTGCCTTGGGTGTTTCTCAATAATCTGGTTTCCGTATCGTTCTATGTACCGTGGTTTATTAGAACAAGCTCGACATAAGTTTCCACAACTTGCTGCTTATAGCTTTAGTCGCTCTTTATATCGAAAGGGCTATAATTAGACCTTTGTAATGAAGTTCCAGTTAACCCCTTAACGCTCAAAATAAAATTAATTGCGAAGATGACGAAATAGAAGCAATTCTGTTGTCATAGCGTTAATATTCTGTGATCCACATCATTAATATCTGTAGGTGACGATTGTTTATTCACGTGTCTGAGACGGGCGAGACGACTTCAACTACTAAATTATGGACCGCCTGACAGACGTGATTCCAACTAAATGAATTAATTACTTAGAATTCTCCACTTACTTCGTGTCTTGAATACTCGCCCATTCTATGAAGTTTTGACTTCAATATAAATGCCTGACTCATCAAGGCACAGCCAAAATCGCTGAACTTAGAAATATAAATTTTTAGGGACAGTTTCTCTTAGGATGTAGGCACCCACTAAGAAAGGATTTTTTGAAATTCAATCCCTGAAGAATCTTCACTATCTTTTAGTCCCGATGAGATATCCCACTGCATGTTACTTTAAAATGTTAATTATGTAAATGCTTGGAACGTAATTTCAGGACTTTTTGAAATTCCATTTACAGGGGATAAATATAATAACATAATATGTATCTTTCCCTTTTTTCTGTTTTTATAATTTAATTTAAGAAATTAATTCAGTTTAACAAATAACTTCGCCAAATCCCGAAATTCACGCGAGCGAAGCCGCGCGAAAAAAGCTGGTTAATTATACTATTACGAATAGCAGTTTTATAGAACATTTAATACAGAATCCAACTGTACAGCTTGAACATACCAGTTCTAGTCAGTTTTCCACCTTGGCTACTGAATGTCTAATACACAAATTCCCAAACATTTTTAGCTCACCGCCCCCTTTTCAAGTTTTTTCTTGAATATTAACTTCGAACTATCCCTATTATCAAAATTTTCAACTGTAGTCGTGCGTGTAGTCTTTGAATCTTAAAAAATTAGACCAAAAATAACGAAAGTAAACTAAACAGAACGCCTCCAAGATCTCCTCAGCGCCCACTTTGGAAATCTAAGGTCTAATACATCTTCCCCTTTATGCATTTCATTTATAAAAATAAATAATTTAATTAGGGAGCAAATACCCCAGCAGACATTGTAGAAGTTACCTTAAGAAGTATTGTCCCGTCAGTCTCGGAAGGGTTATACGAATTCGGAGCAATTAAACGCCTAAAAACCGCAAGAGGAACCAAAGAACAACACCGTGTACCAGAACGATCTCACGAATCCTGTGCCAGGTACAAAATCGTGGAGGGGATATACACAATTCTTTCCCCTCACCTTTGTAAACGACAACTGGGCACAGAACTCGAGGAATTCGGTCCAATTACACGCTGGTCTCGACGTCGCGGCGCGTCACTCGTGGCCGACAGAATTACTTTCGGAAATACACGAAATCTCGTGTTCACGCTCGAAGACGACAGGTTTTCCGTCCTGGTAATTGGCGCTCCGTGGTTTCCTCACCTGGACCGGAGTAAAGGTTCTCTTCACTTGGTCAGCCACGGGAAAATACGTCGATTCGTAGATAAGATTTAAGAATAGACCTAACATGCAATGTAATTTTCTGTCCCATGCTTCGGGGGCAGAAAACCTTTTCAATATTCCGTTCCTTGCTAGGGAAACCGGGGCAATAATATAGTACAGTGGGGGACAAACATATTCGTACACCCTTTAACACGGAACGACTTTTTAAAATTGGTCCAAATGACTTGAGTTATTTTGTGAAGTTAGGGACATTAGTTCACTATATGATGTGTAAACAAAAATTGAAAAAGTTGCAATTCGTCGGAATCGCGAAGAAAATAGTAAAAGTCGTTTTTTACAACTTTGTAATCCGAGGCTATAATGAAAATTTAATAAATATGTATCGAAGATTTATGTTAGTTATATACATACTGAAACTTTCATTGAAATCCGTTGATATAGAAACGAGCGACAGGCATCAAAAGATACAAGAATTATTAGATTTACTACAGTTGTAGGTCGAAAGTCGGGAAAAACTGTGATCTTCAACCTTTTTAATCGTTTGTACCTCGTAGCAACGTTTTTGATAAATTTTTCAACATGTATATAACCAACACAAATCGTCAAAATGTATTTATTATATTTTCATTACAGTCTCAAATAAAAAGGTTGTAAAAAACAACCTTTACTATTTTCTTCGCGATTCGGACCAGTTGGAACTTTTTCAATTTTTTTTTACACATCATTTAGTGCAAAATAATGTTCCTAACTTCGCAAAAGAACTCGAGTCACTCGGAGCAATTTAGAAAAAGTTGTTCCGTTTTAAAGGGCGTACGAATACTTTTGTCCCCCACTGTATGTATCGCTATATGCAGTCTCGAGTGTGTGTGTGCTGTGCGTTATACCAGCGTGATTTTCATGGGACACCAAATCCCATGAAATGTTAGGTTTATTCTTATATCTCGTCTATGGTCGATTCGCGTCCGATCGTCACGCATCGCGAGAGCGCGGATCGTTTGCCTCGCAGCTTCACCGATTCTGTCGAAGTTCTTTTTTCTTTCCTCTTTTCTTTTTTCTTGCGAACTGTGAGGAAAGTTTCCGTATCCATTACGAAAGCTCCTTGCCACGTCGAACCGTCGACCTCTTCCAGCGAGAAAGAAACTTTTAATGCCGGGCTAACTGAGCTGATACGACTACTGGCTCGTACCAGACTTCCGTGGTTCGATCAATTTCGCCGTGTGTTCGGATCAAGATAGCACGGCTAGGTACGAAATGACGGGGCATATTTGGCGTAGGGGATGCTAGTGCTTTGGCGTGGTTGCAATCGAATGGTGGAGGAAACGTGGACATCAATTTTATATCCGGTCGCACTGGATTAGTGACAGGTTGTATTTTTTCGTCCTGACGTGTGTGGCGATGTCTGGGTGGATATAGTTTGACCCATTTCGTCGAAATATTTCGTCTAACTCGTTAGTTCATGGTAACTTCCAATTTAATGTATGTGGTCGGAAAATAAGAAATATTAGGTGATCCAATGAGGAATGTCGTTTTTGGATGCTATCTAGAAATCCAGAAAGCACTCGATAGATGGGAAAAGTTCATACAAAGCACTGGCCGTTAGATCGAGGATTAAATATCAATATAGATATTAATATTTCGTGCTGAAAGTCAGTGTCAAGGAACCTCATTACACTCGTTACTTTTGCTGTACCTTCAGAAGTGTTTCGAGCTGCGAGTGTAGATAAAAAGTTTAATCAAAGTGATCGTTCTTTGAGTAGATGAAGGTGAAGAAATGTTAGTTTTCGAGTGGAGACTGTAGAAGAAGAGTTTAATCGAAGTGATCGTTCTTTGGGTAGACGAAAGTGAGGAATTAGGATGCGCGTTATAGCGGGCAAGAACAATTCAATTTTAACCGGGACAGATTTGGCGCTTCGACTACAATTGTCTCGGAATTTTTGGCACTCGGGAACAGCTTGATATAATTCTGCGGTTTACTTGCGACGTGCTGAAATTGATTGCTGCGCCTAGAGTTGCCTTGTGGCAGAAGTCGTCGACGACTTCATTAACTTAGATCTCATTAAAAGCACTTCGATTAGTTAACCCGGCAATCTTCGATCATAACTGACCGCGCTTAAACGCGGTTATAAATATATGTAGAGGCATTTACTTTATTCATATGAGATGAATTATGCTATTTGCATATGCGTGTGTCCAACGAAAATTATCGACGTGGACCATGGACACATATAGGTACGCGTTTGACGAATGTTTTCAGTTTACACTCCCGACATGAATAAAAATTGTGTTCTTATACTTACCTTAACAACCACAATAATGAAATCTTATTTCTTTTTATATGTCTTTATTTACTCTGTTTTTTAAATCGGTACCTCGATGGGATTCACGATTCGCGAAACAGTATTCTGTCGACAGAGATCGTTTAAATCTAAAGAGCTGCGTAGTCAACGAGTTAATTATCGGGAACAATAGCTTTGGAAATCTGTTGGGCACACGTGCCTGTCCATTACCCGTTACTTCTCCTGACTGCATTCAGGACCGAAAGCACCCTCGTTTCATTTTCAAATTCAATTTTCTCTAACACAAACCCTCGAACGAGAAAAATTTGTTCTGTATTTACAACTCACCTTGTATAGTATTCAAAAGGTACAATGACTCAGAGAATATCATTACTACTTCATATTCCTAGATTAAACAGATTAATGTCGGTAAATGTTATTACTCTAGATTCTTTCCTTTCGAAAGAAGACGTGCCGATTTTGCAAAAAGTTTTTCCCAAGCTACGATTCGAAGCGACCATTACATCCCCCGAAGACGTCATCGGCGAACAAGTTGTAGCGTTTAAGGAACAACGAATCTCGTTACTCGGACTAGCTTAAAGGCGTTAATTCTTCGTAACTAGTCGGGACTCCGACAGAGAGAAAGATATAGAGAGTAACCTTTTCGAGTGGCTTCGCGCGGAGAGATCACTAGACCAATTAAGCCGAAAGGTAGGTCAGGTCGACTGCTGCACTTCTAACCTTTCCCGCCGCATCTACGCGAAGGAGATGATGAAAGTTTCATTAGATCCAGAAGCTTCGTAGCGAGCCTCGTATTTCTGCCTGCGTTTCCGGGGAAGAAACGTCTCGTGGCCGAGTGCAACTTTTCACGGTGATTGCCAGCATTCGCCACGATACCGATCGACGTGTTTGCTTTTCAACCTAATTCACTTTATTACGATCGAGGCTGGGACTGGCCTGAACTTGGGTGACACGGGGAGACTTCTGTTTGAACAGCTAAGTAACAGTCTAGGGATGAAGGTTTAGGTATACACATCACTTCACTGTTTCTTACTGTCCGCGTGGGGAATAAGAGTATCGCATGGTTCGAACGCGGTAGGCTCAGAAGTAGGTTGACTTATCGTGATCATTTATTCATCGGTGGACTACAAGTTTTAGGTATTTATAGCACACTTGCTTTAGCGTTGAATATAACGCAGTAAAGTCTTTAACGGAAGTTGATGCACTCTTCGTTTTTACTAGAGCTGTGTAATAGAGCACGTGTTGTTGTTGAATTCTTGTTTACAGGTTTATGAAGATTACTTATGCTACATATTTGTCACGTATTCTTGGACGTATGTCGTAGATAAATAGAGTAAGGATTTTTCGAAATTCAACCCTCAGAAGGGTGAAAAGGGGTAAATGTATTTTCTGGGAATCTTTACTATCTCTTAATCTCGATGAGATATCTCACTGCTTTTTACTTTAAAATTCTACCAACTCGAATGCCTGAAAAGTAATTTCAGGATTTTTTGGAATTCCGTCTACAGAAGGTGAAAAGGAATAAAATGTGTTTCTATGCATTTCTAAATGTCTCTTAATCGAGATGTGATGTCCCACTAGTTTTTCTCTTTAAATCGCTATTTACACAAATTCCGGAAAAGTACTTTCAGAATTTTTTAAAATCCCGTCTCAAGGGAGCGAAAAGATGTCCAAATAAATGGGGATAGATATAGTAATATAATATAATATATTTTTTCTTTTTTACAATTCAATTTAAAAATTGGAAGCTGCGGGAAGAAAGCTAATTATCTGAAAAATTATCTGTAAAAGTGTTTATACCTTCATTAAAGAAGTAATAACAACAGCAACCTGTTCGTTTCTGAGTGTAACGAAACAAATATCACACGTGCGTTCGACAATTCGAAAGGATCACCGAATGATCTCCGGAATATTTCGTCGTGCTTAGATTCGTGTACAGAAATAAGGAGACACACAGTCACGATTTAGATGCAGGACACACGTCTGACAATTTGGATCCACAATTGTAGATTGTCCGCATGCAAATGTCTGGCGGGTAAACGGAGAATATAAATAGAGGGGATACTTCAGAGCCATTTGTCACGAGCCCGAATATATTCAGATTTGTCGTTCCGTGTTCGGTGAAGTCGGATGAAGCCGGACGAAGTGGTGGAGCAATGGTACATTTACGAAACTTTATGAATCTTTCCGTTTCGTGACGTCGTGGATTTGCGTTTTGAACAGAACAAAAAAAAAATAGAAACAGCAGGGTATCAACAAAGACTAATAATGATTTAAGGATTTCATTCGTGGCGTATGGAAATATGTAATGCACTAAACATATCGAGATTCAAGTCCATTCAATAATTCGAAAGTAGGTACTCATTGTTCTTCGTTGAATTCTTACCGAATGCTTCCAGAATTACAAGGTATTTGCACCTTTGACTTGCTCTCCACTAAAAGGTGAAAAGTGTGACTTAATATACAGACTACTCTCGATTATCGTCCCGAACTCGAGTCCGCACCGGGACAATTATCTTATTGGGAGAAATGCTTCAGACCCTCGTAAATTCGGTTCTTACCCGAAGCCCAAACCTCGACAACAAAAGCAGAAGGGCAACAAAGTATGCGTTTGACAGCTTCTACGCCCTCCCCCCCTTCTTGTAGGAATAACGCCTGGACAATAATCGTGTAAAACCAGGCAGACAATAATCGAAAGGAATTTGTAACTATGAACACTGCCCAAACCCTTCCGATCGACTATTTTATGCTACATAGTGCTCTCGATTATCGTCCAGAACTCGGGTCTACGTCGGGACAATAATCTTGTAGGAAGAAATGCTTTTCAGACCCTCGTAAATTCGTTTTTTACCCGAAGTACGAACCTCGGCAACAAAAAATGCACTTGACAGGTTCTACGCCCCCCTCCTAACGCCTGTACAATAATCGTGTAGAACCAGCTAGACGATAATCGAAAGGAGTCTGTACTCTGACTCTGTTTTCCAGGCATACATTTTGGAATTCGATCCTGCCGCATATCGTTCGTCCCCTTATAAGCAGTCTAATAACGTCCACGATCAGACACCATTCGTCGTACGATCCTCAGCTTCCATCCAAGAATGATTCTCGCCTGGTATCGGATCGCGTCATTCTTCAAGGCGTGCTGTTCAACGCGCGAAACTCCTCCAAAGAAACGAACCGTCGCGAAACAATTGCTCCAATTTTCCGTCGTCACGTAGCCTGGGCAGCACACACCACACCGGGTCGATTCGGTATTTCAGTTTGGCACCGGGCTTGACGGCGATTCGTAGCGTCCATTGGCTCACCTAGGGCCCAACCGGTATAAATGTCGCCGAACGCAAACTGTTAGGAACGCGCAACGATGGCAAAGAAAGACGAACAAAGCCAACAACGGCCTCGAGAGCCGTATAAAAGCGGAACAAACACGCAGATCCCACCGCATCCGTGATGGGGTCGACGTCGCGAAAACCATTCGAAATATAAATCACCCCTCTGTCTCTGTTTCGCGTGTACGCAAAAGAAGAGATTTAAGTTTTGCATGGCAAGCTTCTGCCCTATCCCCTTTCTCTGTTCCGTATCGAACCGACGAAACGAGAATAAACTTTGTCCGACCAAGAGACTCGGATTGATCCTTTTTGTATAAAAGTTTCTAGCTACTCCACGATTCGAAGATTGGGTTGGAATGTCAGGAGACAAATGGCGCGAAAAATCGAAACGAGATATTATATCGGGCCGAACGGTGTTCCGGGTTCTGGTTAACTGGTAACCGATAGGAAATTGGCTGGTGGGATCTTACCATAGATATATAAGAATAGATTGCTCGTCTCTCTGAAAAGTGGCGTCCCAAGTTTGGAAAGAGGTGGATAGCTTTAGGAGGACTTGGCACATCGTTTTGAATTTAACAAGGGAATTCCAGTAACTAATACACGCTGATTTTTATGCAATTTTGTAGAAATGTTTATTGGGCCTACGTAAGAATTTAGTGATAGTTCGTTCGTGCTCGTTATTCACTTTCAGGGAAAAATCAACCCTTTTATCCGAACCGACCCTTCTACTATATCTGTGTAATTAGGTCTACGCAAGTGCTTATAAATCTTAAACCACAAAAGGTATAAAAAAAATTGTTTAAATAAAAGCTATACCGTTCTTTGAGGCCTATCAATCCATGTAAAAAAAATTTTTTACGAAAATTAAATACCCCCACTCTTTTTATTAAGAAATTTTTTACACAGATTTATGGGCCTAAAGAAACGGTATAACTTATACTTTAACAATTTTTTTATATCTTTTGTGGTTCAAGATGTATAAGCACTTGTATAGAAGGACCGGCTCGGATAAAAGGGTTGATTTCTCCCTTAAAGTAAAAACCAGACAGAAATGAATTACGGCTAAACTCTCAGATAGGTCTAATGAAAATTTGTTCAAAGATTCATAAAAATTGGTGTACATCAGTCACTGGAGTTCCCTCGTAAGTGTTGGGGAGTAAGATTCAGGGGGTCTGGGTTTTGTTTTCAAAATACTACCCTTCTTTTTCTAAAGTTAAGGCGCCCGCCCAGGCTGATGCACAGTCGATACATTTTATATCAATGGATTTTACCGCGTATTTTATTTCAAATACGCGAATCTAGCTGTACATGTATGTACAGTGCATGCATGCTAAAATCGAATCCGCGGAGGACGGTCCCGGGTCAATAAACTATCGATCACGTTCGCACGAAAGTAGAGCTTCTTCCCGAGACCGGTCACGGATTTAACTCGCGATCCTACGTCTCGCTAGGAAGATGTTACGCGTGTAGATTCCGACGACCACGGTCGGCTCGATAAATATGAACTCGGGATTGACTTGGGGAATGTGTTTATTTAGAGAAGCTGCAACTATGTAGAGGCAAATTTAGAACTTTACACTTTGAATTTGTACGCGGGTGGTTCGTCCACACTGAAAGGTGTAAAGCCGAATCTGTCAGAAAAACATTGTTTTTGTCCACATTACACCCAAAGTGATCATCCTCAGCCAAAATGGATATGGATTTGACGAATACTTAGTGCTGTTTGGGCAGTCTTTTTTTTAAGAATTCATTCGTCACTGAGAAATCTCTGGTGGACGAGCAAAAGAGTATAAATCAGAATTATTATTTTTGCAGAGAAACACTTATAATATTTTAATATTTCATTTTATAACATTTTATATTATAAGTGTTTCTTTGCACAACTAATAATTCTAACTTATACTCTTTTGCTCGCCCACCAAAGAAATATATCATCTCCGTACACATGGCGTCATTCTTGCTCAGTACGTGGATACATCGGTCATACTCGCAATGTTGTATTAAAAACAAACTTCCGTTAAAATTATACTGACCTCCGTGTTTCATTCAACCTACTGGATATATTTCAACGATCCACAAAATTGTATTTTCTCAGCGACATAAAATTTCATTAAACCGAGGGGCGTATCGTTCTTCTTGTCCTCGCGGGTGCAGAATACACTCCAGTTCCCTGGAACAGGACTCCGCTTAGTCCATACAGTGTGGATTTTCCTCCCCTGTTTTCGAATGATATTGAAATCCGCCAGGGAAACCGAGTTCCGTCGCGTAAAATGAAATTCTGTCCGAAGAATATCGGGTATTCCTTTCCCTTTGTCCCTTCGGTGCCAATATCCGCTGCGAATGCCTGTGGAAACTTATTCCCCCGATAAGGGACGAGTTTAATAACAGTTTAATGCAAGAATAATTCGATCGTGCCCCCTTACGAATGCGAGCATTGGTTCTCGTCGCGTCACGCGATCGTATGCGCTTCCTTCTGGTCCCTTTCCCACCTGAAAGGGAACGTCTTGACACAGAATGGGGGGATCAACCAACTCGTTAACTCAAATCTAGAATCTTCGTCGCAGTGACAACACGCATACCCACGGATTTGCGATTTAATGGCTTGCGAATATCTTAGCGTGCAAATATAACTCTATTCATTCAACTGTATCGAATTTCATTAATCTTCACAGAATTTTATTTTTAAGTATCTTGTCGTAAAAATTAATTCTGAATTGGGAACCAAAAATTGTGTCACCTGTATATGGATGTCATGGTGGTGAAAGTGTTTATAACCAATCGAATGTTATTTTTCGTTAATGGCACTTACTGACAGTCGAAGGAACTCAACCGCTAGATCTTCTAAAAATTCTCCACTGGATTGTGATAGTGAAATAAAAATTCAGGTTCGTCTCCGAGAGCAAGTCGTCCGTGTAAATTCAGATTCGTCTCTTAAAAATTCTCTACTAGATCGTAACACAAGTGAAATAAAAATTCAGGTTCGTCTATGTAGCAAAGGGTTCATTATCGCCCACCTAATTTTACTCGTTATACCGTTCGAATAAAATCTAAGCTTATTAACGACCCACGCTAGATCTCCGTCGCACCGAGTCCGCCTTCATCGACTATTTTCAAAACCCATTTCTCAAACGCGACGCGCGCGAAGCCGGGCAACAGGTGTCCCGAGCGAAGTTTCTTTTTCGCCGTTCGTGTCCCGCGAGCGATTAATTAATCTGTCCGAGGCTGGGTCGTAGCTAAGCGTGGCGTGTCCCTCCGTGAGCCCATAAGCACAATGGGGAACGGTATTCCGCCGTCTGAAAAGCGTCGTACGGACCGGACGGTCGTTGGTATAGCGTCGAATTAGGATTCCACGGATCGAGGCGGGCGGACTTCACGGCCGATTTGCAGCAGCCTGTCCCAGTCAGTCACCATATCGTCGGCGCCGTGAACGCGAACGGGACGCTTACAGGGCACGACCGCGAGACGAATTTTTGTTAAGGGGTTACATACCTTTGAGTTGTTAAATAATTATAAAACCATAAATATTGAATAAACTTGAATAAATAAATATTTAATAAATATTAGATAAACTTTTAAAACCATATAATAATTTGTGTCATGCCATCTATATACTCACAGATATGAAAAAATACACGGTACTAATATTTAATTTCGTAATTTAAAATACGTAGCTATATAGCTACAATGCCCACCGCAGTCCTATTGCAGGGCTGTGCGAAATCAACCGGCTCATAAGCCACTGATGGGCCTTGGGGGGGGAGGATCGAAACTCCCTCCTCCCAGGAGAACATGAGCCAATCTAATCTAATCTAATATAGCTACAATGGGAACAAAAGGGTTAAGATATAGCCAAACTTCAATGTTTACAATTTTCATCGAGTAACTCTCTCAACCCCTCCTACCACTATTCTTCCCCCGTCATGAATAACCTACGTGAAAAATAAATGTAACTCCCAAGTTTAATGCCGAAAAAATTACCAATTTTCGAAACGCTCCAATCGAAAGTTATCCGTGAAGGGTTAATTAAATTCGTTCAGTTCTCGATGAAATTCCGGGGGACAAGACTAGCTGGGAATACTTTTTCACGTTGCGAGACTAGGACAGATGGTTACGTTTTTCCACTCGGCCTTATCTGCTGCGGCACGTTCGTCGCATTTGCCAGGAGAACGGACGTATAAACTCGACGTCGGGGGCCATAGAGCCGCGTGGCGCCTGGTCTGATATCACAGGTTCATGAAGACGTCCAGCCGGTAATTGAGCATTAGGGTCGACATAGAGGGCCCCGCGACGTGAACGGGGGGAACGAGCCCAGGTGGTAAACGATCCAATTACTGAAAAATATATCTGAGATTACCTAACGCCGCGCGGACGGGTTATTACAGGGTGGAGGGGCGTTGTCGTCGAATGGTACGGCGTATCATACCGCCGTTTCCCTGGTTAATGAACGACGGAATTAAGTAACACGTAGAAATCATCGTTATTTAGTGGACCGGACATTCAACGACAATTTCGTTCGCTCGTTCGTTAGATGTAATTGAACGATACAGCGTGATATCGACGCGTTTCGCTGTAAATTGATACGGCACGATTAAACAATTCGAGCTCGGTTAGAATATTCACGGTTTTCGAAGAAGGAAAAGTGTAATATATTTTTTATTTAATTTAAAAAGTTAAATATTAAATTAGTTATACAAGATATTATTTAAAATGCTACAGCCCGCTGTTCAATAGATAAGAGCATTTTAATAGAAATAAATTTAATGTCTGTATTCGTCGTAAAGAAATGTGATTTGAGGAAGTCCTTCTCCCACTCCACATTTTCCCCTAGCGAAAGCAGAGTTTACACGTCAGTGTACAAGAGACAATTTAAAAAGCTCGTTAAAAAATCTAATGGACTTTTTATCACACCTTTAATCCACTGGATTCCTTAATAGAAATAAAAACTTCTGTCTCTTTTCTACATACCAGTCTATAAAAATACGAATTTGCATTAATTTCCACCACTAATCATAATGAGAACGCTGCGCACAATAAGCATATACGCTCATTTCGAATTGAAACTCTACAAGCACCGAGAGAATCGTTATACCCTCGCCTCTCGAAATAGAAACAATTTTTCAAGGAACCGTGTACCCACCGACCGAAAAGCAAAAGCACTCGACGAAAGTTGTTTCGAATTAAATTTCATTCCCCCGGAGCGTATAGAAAATGCAAAACGGCGACCGGCGATAATAGTGCCCGAGGACTTCTGATAATGAAAGCCACCGCTCGAAGGAGGGATGAAAGCAAGTCGCTACCAAAAGAATGTCCGAGTGGAATTCGTTAGAAGTCTCTTCTCTCGGTGCGCACACTGTGTTTTGTCCCACCCCCGGAAACTTCTGGGACGAGTAAACTTCCGAGGACTAACGAGCACGCGCGCTCTCGACCGCGCTGACGTCCAACCCAATCTCGTTTTCTTTACGTGACTGAGATTCCCTCGTGGATCTTAATCCCCCGAACGAGTTCGATAATAGATTCCAGCCGGAAGCTTGTTGCTCCCGGGGAATCTTCTAAGCCCCGGAAGTGTGTTCGCGCTTTACGCCGATTACGTCGAGTGATACCGAAGCATACGTTCGTGAATCGTCTGTGGATACTTGAAAAATAAAGTGTGTTTAGGGGATACCGTTATTTGTTAACACCAAGTATTTCTTCTATCCTCCTTACTACAGTAAATCCTCGATGAGTGTATTTAATAGATACCATTATTTGTTAACACCAAGTATTTCTTCTATCCTCCTAACTACAGTAAATCCTCGATGAGTCTATTTAGTGGATACCGTTATTAATATCAGGGTAAACGTCATAAATATGTAGATTTTTGTAAAAAAAACACACGTACTATTTTCGTTGTTCTTTTGTTATCGCCATTAGCGATAGCAAAAAGCGACATCACTAGTTTAAGGTTAAGCATCGAATCGATGGATAGTGCATATTGTGAAGTGACATATTCAACGTGATCTCGTCGCTATGGTACGCGTTCGAACGTTGCGTTTCGTCGATTTCACCGACGATAACTCCCATCCCCCCAGCTTTTCCCTCCCGCAGAATCTGAAGGTAAAGAGCGTGCACCGTGGCAACGGGACAGACGGGAAACGCGGCATTTCCATCGCTAAATCTGGCTCGCTCGAAGCCGGTCACGTTGACACGGAGTTCCCAGAAAGATATTCACCGTTCGTTCGTTATCGATTTCGTTCGCCGACGATCGCTATTTGAACAGTTTTCTCTGTGTACCTACTTGAACAACATTTCAATTTTTTTTTTTTTTTCGTGGCCTATTCATCCTGATGAAAGCAGTTTTCATTTCATCGGCGACGTTTTGAAAAGGGACCTCCGATGCTGATTGTTGCAGGAAGTTTTTCGCGAATTGAAACAGTACGCGTGAATGGTCGAGCGTACTTGTTAGTTCTGGGTGCTTTCAGGATACAGTTTCCAGGTGATCGAGAAATGTTTAAATGTGCTGTGAATGGGAATAACATTCGAACGACCGGACGATTGAAGGTTCGATGTATGAAAGTTGTGTAGTATTTTTGTTTTTACTGGAGGTAAAAAATTTCGTGTTAAGGACCCATTTTTTTTTTCTTTTTTTAAATGATGCATGTGTGTTAACCTTTGTACAGCATTGGGACCAATTTAACTCAGACTTAAATTTTTAATTGCATCTTTTATCAGAGAAATCTGTAAATTAATTTAACTCCAGTGGATCACATACATAACAATCAAACGACATGTAAGCATATTTCAACTTAGACCAAATTTAATTTAAAGGGGAACACGATTGTGACGGAAATGGAATTATTTTCAGGAATAATTTGCAGTTTCCACATATAACTTTTGTTGGCTAGTTTTAGTACAATATCTTAAGAGATTAAAAAAAAATTAATAGAAAAGCATGCAGAAATTTTAATATACGATTACAAAGTTCCAAAAATTCGCACAGAAATGGACAGTTTTTCGAGTGTATTTCAAAAAATTTACTTTAAATGTTTGACTTGAAATTATTTATGCAATCAAAGTGCACTGTATCTGTTTAAATTCTTCGTATATCGGTTTGAAATTTTCCGATAGTGTCTTTGAAGAGTTAAACGTTAAGAAAATACAATTAAAAAGAATCGATTTTTTTTTAAGTTTCACAGTGGTGTTCCCCCTTGAGGAATAATGACGCAACAATTTATCGAACATTGCACAGCAGTTAATATATAAATCACGAATTGAAAGAACCTAATCTTCCCTGATACTCTCCAGCTAAATACGACACATTATAGATAGATTTCTCGTCCAAGGAAGAAAGCCATGACCCTAAATACGGCACGGTTCCGATGCGATAAGAGATGAATCCCCCGAATGAATAGAGATCTCTTTCTCCCTTTGATCCCGCAACGAAAGTCCCTCGAGTGCTCTCGGTGTTATTTACATTGTTCGCTGCCAAGTCTGAAGTTTCCGTCGGGTGGTGTACTTCAGCGTGCATCCTGAAGGAACGGTGGGAAGAGGTATGCATCGATGGTAAATCTGCTCAATGGTAAATCCAACACGACGAAGTTACCCAAAGATGTTCCCATTGTCGGCGCATCTATCGCACACCAACGACGAAAATTTTTTAATTTTACAACACAAACCTATCTTAATTAGAAATCTTTGTGGTCGTAACATTATTTTTTCTTTTCCGTTAGTTCGGATGAGTTATCTCGTCCTCTTTCCGTAAAATAGAACGACGAAGGCGGCTGGGTATGGCGAACGAAAACGTGTAGCCTTCATGGTACGCCATTTTAACTTGGCAAGAACGAGGAAAAGATCGAGACCCCTCTATCTTCCCAGCACCAGTTTCCCATCACCGACCACGAAACCCAAACGCTGCTACCCCTTCCATTTCGCTTCACCCCTACCCCGTCCGCCGAAGTTTCAGACAAATTAGCAATTTGCCAGCATCAGACTAGGTCTCAGGGCGCGGATTGGCTTGGCAGGGTGGGGGGGAGGTAATGGCCCGACGGCCGAAAATTACGGACCGCCTATTCCGTGTCGTGCACATCCCGATAAATATATAGTTGCACCTTGTATATTAAATCCATCGAGGTTATCGTATGGAAAGTTGACTTAGACCGCGAGCTGCCTGGAGTTTTCCTCGTCGAGATCCAGACACGGATTTCCGCGGGAATATACGTATATCGCGAATATACGGAATTCCAGTGGAAATCGTATCTTGTGTGATGTAGATTTGGGATAAAGTATTATTACAAGTAAGTTCGAAATGCAAAGGGAGATATTCCTGATCACCTAACTCTGTACATCACTCTGAGCTGTTAAAATTTTACGTATAAATTTCAAGTTAATCATTATTTAGTAATGTTTTGGAATAAATTTTTAGCATAATAAACTTAATATATGGTATCTGTATAGCATTTATAGCATGATGGATCGTGTAAATAGAATTCAGTGTAATTAAGAGTTTCATAAAGTCTAAAGAGATTTTCATGTTATTTAGAACTCGAAATTTATATTTAGTCCTAATGTAGTCTATATTTGCATAAACGTCCGCAGTCTACTGATCAAGAACTGGGTCCCGAACGCTAATACTTCTAGAATAAACATGACGTATTCGCATACACTGTGAGTCAATAACAACTACTATCTAAAATAACTCGTTACCTATCGATTGTATCGGAAAACATTTCAATAAATTAACTGCTATTTTAAAGGACGCATCGGATGGATACAATTTGATTTCATTATTTATTTATTTTTTAGATATCAAGGTGACCTAGAGTTTTTTCAACATCGGTGCATCTCTTTTTTTTAATACCACGTTGTTGCCAATATAAAGATGATTTCAACATAGTTTGATGTTACTAAAAAAGGTGCATTGACCTTGAAAAAACTCAAGGTCACTTTGACATCTCAAAAAAATAAGAATATCGTGACATGAAAGTGGGAAACATTGGAGCGAACACGTATTATTCAACGTAAGTAACTATTGGCCAGTCTCGATCGCCCGTCTTCGTTTATGCATGGAATCCCATTTGTCCGCGCCACGTTTCCATCTTGCCGCGGACCCCCGTGAGATGTGACTGACTGGAACAGAGCCTGTCGCAAATTTCCCATGAAAACAATCCGCCGACTCGTTGAGCCGTGGGAAGCTGCGAAGCTTCGTACACGAGGCGTTGTTACAGTCGACAGTTCTAAAGCTGCCTCATTAGCGCGAAAACATTAGCTTCCACCATTGAGATTCAGAGCTGATGTTATTTATGGAGGGTGTTCCGCATGTGCTGTGAATTTATGAAAAGGAACCGATTCGAAATATTCATCTTGTTGCTCCTCGCGCGACCGAGAAGAGATACTGTTTTCATTGCGCCGGTCCGTTGGTTTCACTTTGGTCGCGCTTTGGTGACATGTTTGCTCGTTTTCCATGTGACGCCTGCAACAAAGTTGGCTACGGTGCGGTGGCTTTTAGATTCGGTTCGTTGCGATCCCGAAACGCTTTGGATTCTGTTGGTTTCAATCTGCGAGCGGTCACATTTGGTTCGCTTCGATTTCGAACCTTTCATATTCGGTTCGCCTCGATTTCGAAGCTTTTATATTCGGTTCGCCTCGATTTCGAAGTATTCAAATTCGATACGTTTCATTTTCGAAGCTTTCAAGTTTAGTTCGCGTCAATTTTGGAGCTTTCAAATTCGGCTCGCTACAATTTCAAAACTTTCGAATTTTTATTTCGAAGCTATATTCGTAGTGTGGTTCTCTTCGATTTCGATGCGTTCAAATTATATTTACATGAATTGCGAAACTTTAAAGTTCAGTTCATCCCAATTTTTAAGCTTTCAAGTTCAGTTCGCGTCAATTTTGAACATTTTAAGTTCGGTTCGCCCCAATTTCGAAGCTTTCCAGTTCGGTTCGCCCCAATTTCGAAGCTTTCAAGTTCGATTCGCTCTGATTTCGAAACTTTCAAATTCGGTTCCCTTTGATTTCGGAGCATTCAAATTCGGTTCGCTCCGATTCCGAAGCATTCCAATTCGTTTCACATCGACTTCGAAGTGGTCCAATTCGGTTCGCTCAGATTTTAAAGCTCCCCAATTCGTTCCCCACCGATTTAGTCGCGGTCTAATTCAGAAGCGTCAAAATTACGGTGCACTTGAGACCGTACCGTTCCAATTCCACCCCCGTTTAATTCAATTCATTTCGATTAGGAAGTATCATGGGTACTTCGCCCACCGCGACACGTATACCATAAACTCCGTTAATACGTGCACCAATCCGAACGATTCCTTTAACTCCAGCTGGCAACCCAAAGGTGTACACTTTTCCGCTGACTCGTATCTCTCGGTTACCGCTTCAGTTTCGCTCTGATTTTCCTCTAATCTATTTACTCGTTTCCCATGCAACGCACCCGGAACCCGTGCTGAAGTTCACGCTCCGCTGACACTTTCCACGAGGATGGTTGATCCAGAGTAACGGCCGTGGGGTTTCGTGAAACTTGCCCGCGTTTCGTCTGGTCGTTGGATCATCCTTCATTCGCTTTGGAAAACGCGTGGGGGAGGCGCGTTCGTTTCGTAACGTGGTTCAACCAGCATGAAAGGGCCGCCCTGGAAAATGGGTCAGCGCAACGATCGAATTAAAATCCCTCCGCGATAATGAACGACCTTTGTAGTCGCTGTAAGACTGCATTGACCCGCTTCCTACCATTCCAGTTTTATCGTACAGACCTCGGTGACGTTCTCGAGAAACTGGTTCGGATACCAACCTGACAACTGAGTCACCGACATTTTATAGCAAAAAGCAACCCTATTTTAACCAACGATGACTTATGTCGACAGCTTCGACGAATCCCCACGTCGTGACGGTTTGACGGCGTTGTGCATTTTCTCGCGGCCTCCGAGAAACGATATTTACGAACGAGAACAAGGGAACACTCGAACAATTTTGGCGTGTTGAACTGATTGACGTGGTCGTTTAACCGGGGACCTTTTAAGATCGGCCATTGAACGTATACTCTTCCTAGGAAACGTCTTTATTTGAACTGAACCGTTTACGAACATCTGTATAGAGTCTCAAGTTCAGTGATAGAAGTCATTAATCGATTATTGTAACTTCTATTTGCTGATGATTTGACAATTGTATCACGCTATAGATAACCCTGACAGCGGGAGAGCTTATTCAGAGACACATTCATAACGTCGAGTCTCGGTGGACCCAAAAATCAACTATTTCTCGACTTAAAGATAAGTGATTTGAAAAACTATACATAATTCCATTTTAAAAACCAAACTTGACCTTCATATCTCATAAAATAATAATCTCAACAAAAATTGCCATAGCTCGTTAATTAACCCCCTCGTTCCATTCAATTTTATTCAAACAGTTTTCTCGTGTTTCCAATAGTTCAGGAAATAACATACTGTATACCGTTACCGGGGACACCCTGTATACCAAAGGACTTATCGCTAGTTAAATGAATGAATAATAATAATTATATCTTATCGAAGTAAAAGTCATTTGTTCACACAGAGAAATTTCTGTCTGTCTACGACAAGCCACCAACCGAATCGATAATTCGGAAATACAATTTTCCGCGAACAATCGTTCTCCAGCTCTTTTCAATAAATACGAAATCAGTTCCGATCGTCGAGGAAATCACGGTCGTAGGTACCCAGAACGTTATCACGACAAGGATTCGTCGATTCTACCCTGGAAATGAACTATGCAAAAGGCTGTCGCGTAGGATGTGCGTGTATAGCCAGATGGCGAGGAAATTGCGCCACCTCCTGGCAAATGGAATAGGCATCCGCGAAGCGGTTTCGTCGGTCGCGTCTTCAAATGAGCCAACGGGGGAAACGTTGCGTTTGATGCAACCGAGGCCGGTAATTGAAAGCACCGCCGGCTCTTCAACCGCAGTTTTCCGAACAACGGGGCTCTTATTCCCATTAACGAAAGGCTACCTTAACCTCCGAGAAAAATAATTTTTCCGCTTTTCGGCCCGCCTCCACTCAACGAACCGTTTTCTTCTTCCGGTTTCGACGAGGACCGAGACGGCTCGTTCTTCCGTGTTCCACGATTATGCTTCCTCGTTAATATTTTCCGCTTCTATTACGTCTTGTGATATTTTAATTTTCTCGCGTAACTGGGTTCTTGGTCGTTAAACTTCTCTGTAGAAATCATTTTCGAATGCTTTTTAAGGGCGCATGGAACTCTACGAATTGACTTTGGTAATATGTTCCATAAATTGTGTGAATTTGTACCATAACAACCTACCAAATTGAGTTACCATCGCTAATTCGTAAGTATGATTTATTACTGCCGATATATATTATTTCCTCTAACACTATTAAATTACATCGCGCCAAGAAAATATTTCAAATATATCGTGAAGAATTCAAGCAATTATTAATGCAAAGGGGGCCTGACGAAATATTGTCACATATATTATTTGAGAAATTATAATCGTTGTCATGAGTCAGTAGAAACATAACAATATATTTTCTATTAAAATATAATCAAACACAAATTTTTCAATTTTTCCTCTCGTATAACAGCTCAAAGGTGTACATATACCCCTCAAAAAACGCCACGAACTTTACGAACAATGCGATATTACCGTTGACTAGGAACGATTCACCGAAAAACGGAAGAAGCTTAACCTCCCGTAGTATCTTTCAGCGAAATTCCGCACCAGTCATCGTCGATCCATCTACAGGACGATCGATCCCTTATACGACGATTATTCCCGACCCATTTCCCGATACATCCCTCCCTGATGTGTTTCCCACGTTCCGTGAACTACGTACACGTCGATGTCAGTTCCATCCCCCTGCCCTCTACCCGTTCTGTGCCACGTTCCACGATAAAGGTGTTCGGAGCCACGTCCGAGGAAATCGCTTATCGGCGTTACCGAACTTTTATTCCCCACTCACTCCCCCCACACACACACTGTTATCGTTTCCCATCCTTTTCTCGCGGTCCGTATCGGCCGAGCGTACTCAAAGTTATTGCCGATTCGGGAAGTTTTCACGCTCGAAACTGATCGCTCGCCTCCGCTTCCAAGACGTTTGACCTATCCGCGATAATGTATCGCAGGCTGACGCGAAACCGTCAGAATGATCCAAAAATGAAACGTTCCACGGGAGAAAATGTATCTCCCAATGATTCTCTTTCTCGACATTCTTCTTCTTTTTGCAAACCTCGCTGCACGGAAGTTTGTGGGTCGACGCTTTAAATTCAGTGACACTTTGGAAACACTCCTCGAGGATCAGGTTTTCTTGTGGGTTTTACTTGTATTCGGGTCGTTCCACGCGAAATCGGAATTTTATAATTGCATTGTAATTTTTGTTGTAAATTTAGTATAGGTAATTACGATGTAATTGTAATTGTCTTGAAATTGCATTGTTATTGTGATTTGGATTTTGTAATTAGATTACATTTTGCTCAACTATGGTTTTTAGTGATATGTAAACGTGTTTCAAAGGATTTTTGAACATTTTTAGAATTGTTGATTTTACAGCTGTTTGAAGTATAGTGTCAATGGTTTTTGTATAAATCATAACTGTGGAACTAACAAACTGATCAAAATGAGGTTCGTGGGTGTCATAAAGAGGACAAATTTTAGCCACTTATATGGGTTTAAAAGTAAAACTTCCATGATCGACATACGTATATATTTACATATCTTGTTAGACTAACTACAGTTCATAAACGGTATTAATGTAGATTGTAAAATTACCGTTTGTTTCGCTAAAATATTGCAATTTTCCTCAATTCTAAGGACACATAAACAAACCTTTGGTGAACGTATGTAGCTGTCTATTAATAAAATATTCTAAATGTTCACTTTCATAGACAGTCTTAATTAAAATTAAGCGCCCGATAATTACGAGTACCCTCGAAACGGAACCTATTTATTGTGTTTGCTGTGTTTTCTATTACGTAGCCGTTTCAAGAACCAGACGAGGATGAGACCTATGTAATGTCTGGAAGTTCTCTTCAAAGGCTTAAAACCTCCTGTTCTGTGTCAGCCATAGCCTCTGTATGTATATTAGTTCGAACCAGGCCTAATCGCCGTTCAAAATATACACTTCCGCCCGTGAGATTCTCCTCGTTTAATTCAACCTTCATTTCGTAATATTCAGACCCAATTCTGAAACCTCGTTTCGCAAGCGTTCCACATTTTATTGATCATTGATCCAGGTTTCCTTTAAAAAAAATCTCAAAATTGAATTTTCAACTACCAGTTATTCTTAACACCTTCATGTTGGATGACGTAGTAGTGGGTCTTTCTTAAATAAGAACTAGAATAGTAAAAAATAGGACAAAATCGGTTTTCCTCTATGTAAAGTCGGACAAATAAAAATTAAGTAGTAATTTCTAAATAATTTTTAAAACGCCTGAAGTTGTATATTTTTGCAAACACAAAAATCCTCTCGCTAGAAAAATGTTAATATTACTCTTCAACTTCTCGAATCTCGATTCACACAGATGACATGAATACCAAATTACAGCTTACACTCAACAATGAACAATAAGATTAAACGATTCACTGCCATTTGGTTAATACAGCTATATTCAGTTTTTTAAGGGAATGTGAACGGTTTAGAAAAATGTATTCGCCCCTTTAAATTTTTCGTCGTCGGCCCCATCCGGCGCAGACCTAGATTACGCAGAGAGACAGAGAAGCGAAATATTATTCGCTGCATTTCGGACGCGGCCGTACTGTATTTATTTGAACGGTGAGAGATTTACGAGGAATCTTGATGACTGGTCTTAGCGTGAACCTGTCGTCGGTCCGTGGTATTTTAACGCGCAGCAGGACGAGTAAAAGTGTAAAAGGGATTTCGCGGTGGATGGTAGGGGGAAAGAGGAGGATGGTAAATCGTTGGTGTATTCCGGAAGAAAGTCGTTTCTCCTCCTGGGGAAGATCAAGGACGCGTTTGAATAACAGATTTCGAGGGATGAAGCCTGTATCGTTAAATCATGCGGTACGCGACAGCGTAATTTCGCGGAGGTTTCATGATGGATGAAACGAACAAATTCCAGCGATACCGAGTGTGTCATTTGCCCATTTGGTATCTTACTAAGCCACTTAACAAATGGATCGAAATCGTTGACACGGCGTTAATAACCTTGTGACATTTTTCAGAAATTCTCTTTCGGAAATTCAAAAGAAAAAAAAATGAAAAAAAAAAACATCGCGGTTGTTCCTCGTGGAATATAATTACGCGCATCGCTGGGATCCGTCGTAACCAATCACGTGTCCGACAACAAAGGCGTTCGTTATTTTTGCGTTATCGAAAAGAAGAAAATAGAACCACTGAAATGGCCCGATTACCGTTAGATGAAATGTACATCCGGGGTTTCTCGATGAATTTACAAAATAAAAACCACCGTTGAACGCCAGGCAATCGTTGCTATGCAAACAGCGGAATGGAAAATTAAAAAGAAAATCAACGAGCGAACGCAACACCAGTCCACGCAATGTGGGGTTCATGGAATTTCATCGTTTTGTTGCTTCTGCATGCACACAGCCGTACCCCTCCTGTCGTAGATAGGTAGCCTTTTTCCGCTTTATTTCGCGTCGCATTCAACCGTTTCCAACGATCCAATTGAAACGTAACGGACACGCGGCGCTACAAAAATCACCGTCCTCCTCGAGCCTCTCGTCCACGAAGAAACCACAAAACGACACGCCCAGCCATCGACGTTGCGTTTCACGAACACACATACAGCCGTGAATTTCATTAAGTATTGTCCGTCGCGTATTTCACCCGGAACGGGATTTTTGAACCGGGAATGAAACGAAATCTAGTTCGGGCTAAAGGGACGCGCGGTGAGTGGTTCGGAATCGAAGCGAATTGAAATGAACATGTTCGAATTGACCGGGATCGAGTTGAACGCTTTTAAATCGAACCTGGACAGTTTTTAATGCTTCCAGAACCGTGTGAATCAAGTTTTCGATGCTTTGAAATTGGTACGAACCGAATTTGAATGTTTCTCTATCCGTATCAATCGATTTTAAATGCTTTGCAATTGTTACCAACCGAATACGAATTCGTCGAAATTGTTACCAACCAAATTCGAACGCTTTTAAATCGGAGCAAACCGAATTCAAACGCCTTCAAATCGATACCAACCAAATTCGAACGCATTCAAATCGGAACAAACCGAATTCGAAAGCTTTCAAATCGGATCACACTGAATTCGAAAGCTTTCAAATCGGGGCAAACCGAATTTAAAATCTTCCAAATCGGTATCAACTGAATTCGATGACTTCGAAATCGGAACAAATTCAATTCGAACGCGTCTATTTCGAAATGGAATTGAATTCGAACGCTTCCATTTCGAAAATGAATGGATCTCATACGCTTCCAATTCCTAACACACCGTCCGCAATCACGTTCAACTAAAAACGAACGGAATTCTTTCTCCTCGGAGACTCCCATGTATACCGAATTAAAACGTTTCGAATTTCGTTTCAATTATCCCCGATTCAAGCAAATACCGCGATTGGCAACTTCAACCAAAATCGTCCACTTCTCTCATCCCCTCCCAAACGTCACACTTTTTATTACATATCCATTCAAGCAACAGCTGGTCCTACCAGTTACCATAAAATACGAAAATAAAAGAGTTCGTTACACAGGAGTATCACGATCTACACACAACCATTTTCACGGAGACTTCGCACAATATAAACGTTAATTTCGCTCGTTAGAAGCACATTATACGAACCAGCGATGTAACGTGTGCCAACGATAAATTCATTAAAACGTCGGGAACAAAACTCCACAGCTGTTCCACTTTCGTTCGTTTTCTTCTTTCATACTTATTTCCCTCCTACACGGGGCAGGCTTTATACGACTCCCCTACTCTCGGCACGGCTTAACATATATTTCAACGGGACTCACGCGACGAAGGAGGCGTTCGGGCGATCTCGTTTAGCGGTGAACTGTTTACGTCTGATCATAAAAAGGGTGCATATCACTGCAAGACAAATTATCCCTCGTAACACTAAGCACGTGCGCCTCGTCGTGAGACCAAACGCCGCTTGCGGATTGTAACGGTGTAATTAACACGGGACTTGGCTCCCCCACCGGTAATTGCGTTCGAACCACGCTTTGGCACGTAACGCTGAAAAAGAATCCGCAGGGAAATACAGTGTACGGGTATGTTGATACACAATGCCAATTTTGCTGGATCACGCGCTTTTGCACGGCTAACGAAGAATTATCCTGACACTGAAACTATGCTTGGAATTAACCTCTTAACGCCCAGATCCGTAAATCGTTATTTCAAAATTATGAAACTGATATGCTGTATGTTTTATCTTGTTATTTTGAAGTCGAAAATATCGATATTAAGACTCATTACCAATACGACCCTATTTTTCGGAGTTACGAACATTTGAACTTGGCCTCATCTTTCGAATTCGTAAAGATGATCTCCCAATTTTTTTTTGTGTAGTGTATACAACCACCCTAAAATTTTCAAGTCTTATGTATTGTGGTTAAAATACTAACGAAATAAATGTGCCATGTCTAAAACCGTGTTGAGAAAAAATATTTTTTCAGAAGAGGATAGGGTGTATTCCCTAGAAGAAAGTGGTTCATCTTTATTTTATGCACATAGGAATTGAAAACTTTCAATTTTCAACTCTACAGAGCTTGCATGATTCCAGAGATCGGGTTCATAGAAATCAAGATCTTCCAATCGTTACCCCCATTGCGCGTGAGTACATCAATTTCTCCCGTCGTACATTCACCGATCCTCCATCAGAATTCAAGCATCCGTGATTCCACGATATCAAACCAATTACATTAACTCGAACCAACAAGACAATCCCATCGGGTCAGATCGGTTTCCTTGTCAGATAGGAATAGTGGGGAGCCAGAAGCATATACGATCCAACATTCAGCGGGGAACAATAAAAGTTTACGTACCATCGAGCATTAATGTATTCCCTGAAGTCCTCTGGACCTACCACGCACGCATTACACGCCGTAATAATACGACCAGTGTATGTACATACAGGGTGAATAAGTAAGAGCTATTGTCTAAAACGACTCATTACCTACTAATTGTATCAAAAACACGTTTTAATGAATTGTATAGCATTTCAAGCGACGCATCAGATGGATATAATTTGATTTCAGGGTATCTTATTTTTTTGTTCAGATATCAAGCTGACCTTGAGTGTCTTCAATAACATCATGCTATAGATCGTTGAATTCGTCCTTCTATTGGGAACAACGCGGTATTAAAAAAAGATGCATTGACCGTGAAAAAACTCAACGTCACCTTGATATCTAAAAAAAAAAGAAGATATAATAAATTCAAATTATATCCATTCGATGCGTCCTTTAAAATGCTACATAATTCATTAAAATGTTTTCTGATACAATTAATAGTTTATGAGTTATTTTAGATGGTTGCTCTTGTTGACTCACCTTGTATATGTTACGCATGCTAAACAGTTCACCCGCCAGCGGGGGAGGGATCCCTGCGTGTCCTAAATGCGTCCTACGCGCGGCGCAAAGGCTATTACAGAGCCAGAGAGAGCCCACGTTTCCAGCCGCGACACGGACGACGACAGTTAGGACCTGTCAGAATTTCGAAATATCACTGTTGACCGACTCGTCGACATGTCCAGTCGCAGCCTATATTCCTACCAGGTGGGGACAATAGAGTTGTGTCCTGGCTCGATCCTCGTACACGGTATTACCAGGACGCGGAATAAGGCCCGTTTACACGTTCAAAATAATTTTGCGCGAAATAACTTGTGCATTCACATTTGTATAAGCAAGTCGTTGCATCTAAAGATCCATTTACACATTCAAATAATTTGCGCAAACTGACTTGTGCATTCAATTTCACTAAATTTTGCAGTTTGCAAAAATTATTTGAACATATAAACGAATTTCAAATAGAAATACGAGTCAGTTCATTCGCGCAAATTTCCACGCACACGTCAATTTGCTCAAATTAATTGAACATGTAAACGGCCCTTAAACTAAATCTCACGTGTACAAATAATTTGCGCAAACTGACTCTTATATCATTACACGTCAGTTTGCGCAAATTCTGTGATCGTGTAAACGGCCCCTAAACTGAAGCTTACGTGTTCAAATAATTTGCGCAAACTGACTTGTGCATTCAATTTCACTAAATTATGCAATTTGCAGAAATTATTTGAACATATAAACGAATTTCAAATAGAAATACGAGTCAGTTCATTCGCGCAAATTTCCACGCACGCGTCAATTTGCTCAAATTAATTGAACATGTAAATGGCCCTTAAACTGAATCTCGCGTGTACAAATAATTTGCGCAAACTGACGTTTGCATTATGACAAGCCAGTTTGTGCAAATCATTTGAACGTTTAAACGGGCCTTTAATTGAGATACAACGTATCCACTTTATTTGCGCAAATTTGCGTGTACGGGTCAGTTTGCGCAAATTATTTGACCGTGTAAACGGGCTTTTACGGGTGTCTACCGGCCATAAAACACGGAAATCACAGCGGCGAAACCTCCCATCGCGTCTTTACCACACCACACGGCCTGCTCTCGGATATAATCGTGGTTCGAGGAGAGAGTATCGTAAAGGTGGACGTAATGCGTCGCCGTGTAATTTATTGCGACAGCTTACTCTCTCTCTCTCTGTCTGTCTTTCTGTCTCGAGAGAATGAGACAGAAAGTCGACAGTCCCAATGCGTCGCAAGATTGTCCCAGAGTCTGTGCCGGCACACGGTGATCCGCTATCGATATTTCGGGCTGCGCTCAGGAAGGGACGCCCTCGTAATGTCTCTGATTTAGCGACGACAACGGCGATCCATCCGCGAAACCCTATTTATGTCTAAATACCGTCTGCGTTATTTATAACGGCCACGGTTCAGCGGGATATGGAAGACACGGATTTCTGGGTGATTTTTCTATTCTTTTTTTTTTTTTTGCCTTTGGCGAGTACTATCCCGAGAAGTTAAGAACCCTTTCTGTGTATCACCCTGTATCACAAAAGACGCATTCGTTTTTGCAATATAATCATAGTCGGCGTATCTGCTTACGCTCCTCTTTTTTTTAATTAATGTTGCGCTTATAAATACTCTGTCACGAACTACGGGAAGAGGGACTTTGTGGGAATAAGTATTTCGAATTAGTAGGCGCCTCTTCCTAATCTAATCCAAAATAAACCGTTCATTTTTGTCGTCTGATAGGTTAAGGGGTGAATTAAGAGCGTGATTTTTATTGGTTTCTGTCCCTCATTAACGTGTCCCTTGCCGTTGTAGATCAATTATGGTACACGTTGGTCGCCAAGGTTTACCTAATCGGATGAACTTGTTATTCGGGTCAATGTTTAACTGAATTCAACAGAAATAAAGTTTTAACAATTCAAAATACTCGATTTTATGCAGTACGGGATGCATTTAATAAATTTAATTAAATAAAGCTTTTATTTTGCCGCGTTTTACAGAAATTGCACGTAGTATAAAATACGATGGAGTCTATTTATCAGAAATCCTGTTATTGATCGTAAAAATACATTTCCATTGACGAGTAACGTGAAATATATTATTTATCTTCGTTAAAAACAACGGATGAGATACACCCGAATCGTCCAATGTGTATTTTATTAATATCCAATAATGCAACGATGGACAATTTTATATTGAATTTCACAATAATGAAGACTTCAATACCAAAAAACGATAAACGGAAGAGAAATAATATATCATGTTACAAGCGATGATAAATGGTAAACAGCTGGACAAGTTACACGGTATACCGAGTACATTTACATACGTGGCCATTGTGTCATGATTTTACGATTCACCACGAATTGGCTAGTTAATAAAGAGAATTTATGTTCACACCGACAGATCGTTGAAACCAGATTATTGTACAGAATACGTTTGAAAATAGATTATCGTTCGAGGTATGGATACCAGGAATTTATTACGGAACAATTATAACATTCGCGAACGCCCCCATACGAACTGTCTTCATGTGCGGGCTCGGTTGCCCATCGCTGCCTTAGATAAACATCCGACAGCGTTGAAACGGTGACCGTGTATAGTGATTGAACGCCAAAACGGTTCGTTGACGTTTGTACATCGAGGGGATTGCAAACGTGTTTTCATTGCATTTTAACGTTTCCAACACATTTTAACATTTTCAACGCATTTTAACGTTCTCGTTGCTTCAAGATGTTCCCCGTGCGGAACGTGTACGGTGTTATTATGACAGTCGTGATTAATTCTAATCGGAGGAACACGCGACTGATCGACACCAATAGAGGGTGCTGTGATCAATCATCTCGTGTTTGCTTTTCCATTCGACCTTCCGATGGGTGAATCGTCTTCCTTATCCTGTCATGCACGAGAATTCCGTTTATGTTGAACACTTTATTTATGTTGAATATTTCGTTCACTGAAGAAAATTAAAAAAAAAAAAAAAAAGAATGGCAATGTTTTCAGGGCTTCACAGTGGCAAGATCCCTTAAGTTTAAACTCATACGCCAGTCGTGCACAGTAGGCAGACGTCCTATGTCGTCTGAAACCGTTCGAAGCAGTTTATCCTACTTTTCCCAAAGAAACCAGATATACAATATCGAACAGGTTCTCGTCTCTCTTTTTCGTTCTCCATCCAGTCGCGTTTCATCGCCGGCGGTATACTAACGATCCCTCAACCGAATGGATGAGCCGTCACCGTTCGTTTTATTTCCCTCCGTCTGGAGGATTGGCGTTTCAGGCATGATCCACCGCAGTTTATCCTCGTGGGGGATTAAAATTCACGGTCGTTTCCACGAATCGTGCGTCGCGTTTTTAAACGTGGAGCTCATTTATCCGCGACGGTGGGATCATCGTTCGACAGACGGACACACACTATCGTCTGTAAATATTAGGACAATGAAAACGGAGGTGGATGAAGTGAGGTAACCTTTGTAGAATGATCGAAAGTCTTGAAGACAAATATTTTAGTCCACAGGAAGACCTAACTGACCAGACGTGACGGTAGTTATTGAAAGTCTCGACGAATTGTGTCTTACAAGGGGTGTGATACATGCTGATTTTTCTGTAACTTTACTCGATTGTCTATGGGATCAATCTAAGAATTTTCCATTTTCAATATAATTTTAACACATGTAATGACACTTTATATTTATAAAATAAGTTTATGTAGTGGAGCGTACATTAATGGATAGAAATAACAAAACAAAAGACGTGTAAATATCTTCATTCTTAAGACAGATATGTTAATTTTAATATACATCTCAATTTTTCAAGATATTTTTAGACCGTATCAAGAAAACTTATAAATAGACCGCGGATTTTACGCATTTACAGTGTACACTGTTGTATGGTATTCACTGTAGTTGAGAATTTGATCAAATTTAAGAAGATTCTTATTTCGTCTAAAACCTGGGAGAATAATAAGTAATGTAGATGAACAAAATAAAGTGTGTCTGACTACGCACATCTTTTTTCACTGTGGCAGTCGATGTGTTATATTTTGCCCCCCCCCCCCTACTGATGAACCTGGCTACGCCCATGCATAGAACCCAGTTCTCCTGTTCTTTTATCATCGCTTTCACCATGACGCTCATTTTGTTCGTGGCTACTTTACGCACGTGGTGTTCAGCTTCAGCTTTCCGCAGTAACTGTCAAGAGGGGAACGTTAGACGTATCCCTCGGACGCTTTCTGCAAGTGTACAGTTTCTTAGATCGAGACGAGCTTTTCGCTGGATACAAGGTTCTCGTTTCTTTTTTTCCCCTGTCGTTTGCTCCAATCCCTTTTTTTTTTTTTTTCGACGATTAAAGTCACATTCGCGATCCAAGTTTCTTCTATACGTTAGGTAAGAAACACGGGCGCGAGGAAAGTTTCGGTCGTTATCGAATCGTAGTTTCCAGTTCACGATCGGTTTAATTAGCATTCGCGTTTTGAAACAGTATGAAACTCGAACGGTTCAGTTGTTCCTTTTGGTCGTTGAAGACGGAAGAAAGGTAGTTTCAGATGGATATTACGAGGGGGAAGCTGAATTTTTATCTAATACCATCGAACCGTCCCGAAGATCACACTCGGATAAAATTAATGTAATCAGACCATCCTAGTTCCGTGAACAAAAACTCTTTACATGGAATCCTGATCTGGTTCATTTCTCTCTGAAAAATTTCAGTTTTAACATCGTATGTTTTTTACTCGAACGAAACACCATTTTGGTGTCTTCGACAACCTGAGAATGTTACATACGAGTTCTGATCTTTCTAAATCGTTGATGTCTGTAGAACGGTCCAATTAACATGTTCGCAGCCACCTGATAAACTGTAGCGAGTTACCACTGACATATAATATTACATATTTTCATAGGTTTTATGTACATTATGTTTTTAAAATATCTTTTATATTATCGAAGTTTATTACCTGATGAATATATACTCCATGGCATAACTGTAAAACCACTTTAACCCCTTGGGTACATTTTACGACCGAGACTCGTGATGCATTCGTTTTGCCTAAGTGAAAAATGAAGAGTCTACTTCATCATCCGAGTTGAGTACATGTATGTACATTCTCGTTCATTTCAATTCTTGTTTTTTCAAAATTTGTTTTGCAATTCTAATTACCTGAAGTCATCTCAGTGCTATATGCGTGTCTAAATCTACTGCTTTTACATAATACTCAAAGCACCAAAAAATTAAATTTGTTCCATATGCAAAATTTCTTTCAAATACATCGGTACCCAAGGGGTTAAAACTTTCAATTCTTATGTATTCTGGGTAGAATAAGAACGAACTACGTACGTCATGTCTAAAATCGTGTTGGGAAATAATATTTCTTTACAAAATGATAGCTTATATTCCCTACAAAAAAGTGGTTCGTTTTTATTTTAACCACAGTACATACATAAGGATCGAAAACTTTAGGGTGGTTTCGAAGTTACGCCACGCAGTATATAAACATTGACTCCAAACTCTCGATCTTCAGTAACAAACGACAACTTCACACAAAGGAAAACATATTTTCCAATTCACCATGCCCTAATCGAAAGATTAAACTTTATTTCACAATTTCATTCAATCTGACCCATATATTCACGAGTAGCATATCTATCTTTCTCCGAGTTCATGCCAGAAGAGTCGCTTTCAAATTCAAGTATCCAACCAGTTACCTACAAACGTGACCGGTCAAAGCAACTGTCTTTTGACTTTTACATCGTCAGGCACAATATACAGCATTCAGCTGCAGATTCAAAAGCTCGCTGGCCGTCCATGTGCGTTGAACAACACATCGAATCACGTAATACCAAAAGCAAAAGTGCTCAAAGACCATTCACGAGTGTGCCCAGGACCTCTTTCGCGTCGTTCGGGATCTCCCTTGTACAAAGTGCCCAGGGATCCTCCTCGTAGAATAGCAATTAAGCCGGTCGGAGAACGCTCGGGGTTCAATTATCGGGTGCATTGGTAAGGAAAGCGCGGCCTCGAGGTATCGCGATATCGCTGTTATAGAGATCAACGGCACCGGTGAACGTAGAGGGCGGGGGGCGCGTAATTGAAAATCCCACGAGCGGGTTTTCCCGGTGTCGCGCACGGCTTTAATTGCACGGAATCGGCCGGAATTGCGTTCGAACCCGTTGGAATCCCCCCACCCACGAAATTAAGCGGTCTCGAAAGCGTGTAACTTCTTTTCCCGGTGGTAACTTCCGCGTTTAAAAGGTCTTGCCACTGTGATCCCTGAAAAATTATCGTTTTTTTTTTGGGAATTTATTTTTCAGTGAACAAAATGTTCAATATAAATGAAGGGCTGTCTATTTATTAATACCCTTATTGAGAGTATTAAAATATCTTGGTAATTATTTAGAAGTTCGACTTTCTTGCGGATTTCAGTGACTTTGAAATATATTGTCAAGGTCACCACCTTGAATAACTTTTTCTTGTACATGTTATCGCCACATTTACTTTATACATGATCACAATTTTAAAAGTGGCCTAGGAAAATAATCTGAAAACATTGAACTTACAACCTACCTTATAAAAATAAAAAATAACTTCTCGGTCGATCGGATTCCTCGGGAAAAACTACAACAGAAATGCAGAATACACTTTTCTTCTTTCGAAGTATTACTTCGGAGGAAATCGAATTTGATAATATATCTGATACACGTACATTAATTCTACGAATAAGTAGAAGCAGCAAGTAATGAACAGACACGTAAATTAGAGGACGGGCAGCCCATTTGTAGGCTCCAGAGAGGTTGTGTATTTCTCATAGTATAAAAAGTCGTGAAAAAATCGCCATCCAACGCTCTGCTCACAAGGGTATTGAAGGAAGTTTCAAAAATTTCTATTTCACGATGAAGTTATAACAAATATCGTTGCATGGAATAAGTTTCACAAATTTCTATTTCACAATCAAGCTATAATAAATATCGTTGCATCGAAATATCTCCCCATGACTCAAACACAAAAGCACAAGTTGTTAACAGAGCCGACACCTTCGTTTACTCATCTGTCACATTCTCAGGCCCGGGAATTCTGTTGTTATGATAGTCGGTTAGAAGCACCGTAGGCTTGTAGTATCGTCGATGTTTAGCGTTCCTTCCGGTAGAATTCGAGCACGTGAAGTCGATACGTTCGAACGCGAAACCGAATCCGTACAAACGTTTAGACAAGCTTCGTCCTCGACGGTGACACGCGGCTGTGACAGGCGAAGCTTTACACGCGTTCTTTTATCCCGTCGGACATGCCAGCTGCGTGCATCCGGGGAATGGAACGTAGAGATAACGGAACATGGCTGGCAACGTAGCGCAAAGGCAGTAGCAGAGCCCTAGCATTAGGCTGACCGGATTTCTGTCGACCTTTATTTACTTCTTGTTGGCACCGCCGACGGTCTCACGATGTCGATGAAACAGAAAATCCTCTCTTTCCATTTATCTTTTCGGAAATTTTTTTTTATAATGTCAGTTGCCAATTTTTCATTGTCGACCAATTGGAGATACAAAGTTGAATATGTATAGAGTGATACGGTTAGTGATGGTGCAATCGAGGAAATCGTAATTCTTTATGCCAACGTAAGCTGAAAATTTAAAAGATTTTTGCACACGATACTTTCTCTTATAGAAAATCGAATATTAATAGTTATTAGAATTAAATAGAAATTAAAAAATAATAATGCTATCGAATACATCATATGTACTTGATTGTCACGTCTGATCGTTACGGACTGTTTCCACTTGTATTTATTAGTGGTGAAGCCCTGATGCAAAATTGTCATTTTCGGGGAATTTTTTTTCAGTAAACGAAATGTTCAACATAATTAAATTGTTGTCTATTTATTAGTATACTTATTGAGAGTATAAACAAATATTTTTGGAACTTTTAATAGTTTATATGTATGGCATGAATGGTACGGAATTCCAAAATGGTGCACAAATCCACAAACCAACATCTTGAGAAATACAGTTTTTTATTTTCTATAATTCTCCATTAATCTTTTCGATACTTCTTGCGACTATTGCTTACACATACACAGCCCCTGGCCATTGACTTAGGACTACCCACAGTTTTCAACATGTTACATGTTTCTAATATAACTCAAGGGTTCGAACATTAAATAATAATAAACTGCATTAACTACTGAAGTAGATACATATTTTCTTCATTTTTTATTGTCTTTTTACACACATACATGTTAACTATTTATGTTTTCCCCTTTGTCTTGATTTCAACATATACCCTTTGTGGCATATTCCGTATAAGCTGTTTTATCATGTCCTTTATGTTTTGATTATTTTGCCAAACATCCAGACTTTTTTTCTATAAACAATAACTTACCAGTCAACAGTTATATTACACTTGTTATTAATACTCTAGCATAAACATCCACTCAGTCCTCAACCGTTCGTCACACACTATATCTCTCTCACAATATATACTCAATAGTAATAAATAATAAGATATGTATTAGTAACCATTGATGCGTACACATCTACGTAATATTTTACTAGCTAATAAAATTGTGTACATGAATTTCGTTCAGGCTTTTCAGTTTTACTAAAAGCACGGGCCACCTTGAATATTGTGAGTGGTTCTAATTCACTGGCCAGGGCCTGTAGTTTCATTACGTTTAAATGACTCTTAACCATTTTCAACGTTACCAGAAAACCAGATATTCATACGACCATTGACCAACAGTGGACTCGTGCTGTTGTCGAATTTGTATCTTCCTTTAGTTTCGTGTATCACTTTGGTATCATTTTACATATCACAAAAGTAGACATTTTAGAAATACATACAATCGATTCCCAGTCGTCGGAAACATATTACAGAACCCAGAAAATAACCGATACGCCGAGAAAACACTCCGAACAATCAAACCGAAAAGCATCTCGATTTCCTCAGTAAATATAACAAAAATATTCCCCATCCCGATTCCGTACGGTGCGTCCGTCGTTCATTTCGAAGTATGTCCCCGCGTGTTTGACGTTGACATCGACATCGTGGACGTTCGGTTGGCGAACCATCGCCCTCTGTGTATATGTATACCAGGCGCAAGGAATACGAGCCCCGGAGACCGCGTGGACTGTCGGCGGTCGGAGTTAATCAAGACCCGTTCGGGGCAGCCCTGAAAAGTCCAGGTTGCCAGTGGGCATCGGGGGAGAGTCTCTCGAAACACGGGAAATGAATTCCGTTATCGAGGGAAACGTTTTAAGGCCCGTGATATCGATTACAAGTCGCGCCTCACCCCCTTCAACATCCCTTTCCGTCCCTCACGACTTCTCTATCTCTCTGTTTCTCTTTCTCCCCCCCCCCTTATCGGTGTGTGTCTCTGTTCGTCTTTCATCGCTGCCGAGTTCTTTGTCGATAAACGTCGTCGCCGTTTCTACGATCACGATAGCATTTGCGGGCGTTTCGCACCCTCGGTGAAAAGGATCCCGAACGGTGGGTCGGTGTTCGCTCGTGTACGCGATTCAGAGACGATCGCCTGAACCCCTCCACTCCTCACCCACTCCTCCTCTTGATACCGTCGACGAAGGGAATGGACAAGAGCCACACGCATCGTGTGTTGCCGAGGGATCCGTTTGGAAATAACGGAAGTTCCTTCCCCGTGTTCGCCGCGTGTGTGTGTATGATATGTGTGTTACAGGGACGAGAAAGGGAGAGAAAGAGAAAGAAAGAGACGTCTAGAAGTCCGAACATATATGGAATAATAGCGTATGTGTAAATAATAGAGAAAAAAAAAACAACCGACAGACACCATGAACAACAGCCTACATCTCTCTCAACAGTAACAACATGAACAGTTAACAACAATAACGAACCACCAACGCCGAACATACGCACCATAGAAATATATATATACACATGTATATATTTTTATGTATGTAGAGATGTACCACATAATTAATTTACACGTCACGCCGTAGATCTGCCCGGAGACCCCTTCACTTCTCGACCAATCATCGGATAATTTAAATATATTACTACTACTACTATTTACAACAACAACAACCACCACCACAACCACCATCACCACCACCACCTGAAAATGTGCCCGAGAGTCCAAATATATACAGCAATCTAGGGAGCACCAAAAAAAAAAAAAAACTAGATCTGTGTCCTCCTGACAAGATATATGTAATTGTGTCATAATACGACTCAGAGTCAACCCTTCAAGTATATATATATATTTAATATGCTCACCACCACAATGTTTCGCAAAGGCTACCAGTGCACTCACAGACAAACATTCGATCGACCACTGTTACCGTCCGAATAAAAAAGTGTGTATATATATATATATATATATATATATATATATATATATTATAATGGTAAACGCAACAAAACAAAAAACGGATATATTACCACGTCCACGTCGTGATATCGAGAGAACTTCTACTCCGGTCACGAGAGAGATATCGCACTACAAAACAAAAAAGAAATACAAACGACCACTCTTTGTCTACCCGTCGGATCAGAAAAAAAAATACGTATGTTTCTCTCTTTCTTGCCACATCTATGTATGTACATATATATATATTTGTCTAATACACATACATCCGTACGTATACGTACGCACACGGCTAGCTAAATCTTTTCCATGTCGTTCGTTACCTTAATATATATACATATATATATATATATATATGCACACCACAGAAAAAAAATATATAACATACATCGGAGAAACAGGATCGATCAATAACTAACCCGCAAGCACGAAAAACCTGTTCGAGGAAGAGAGGAAAAAAAAGACACACATCTACGTATATATGTATCCCCCGTCACGTAGACGCGGATTCGGAAAACAACAAAAACAGACTACAACAACAACAAAAGTAACCATTCAAAAAAAAAAAAAAAAAAAAAAAAAAAAAAAAAAAAACAAAACAAAAAAAAAAAAAAAAAAAAAAAATACGTAAAAAAAAAAGTCGAATCACACACGGGACGACCGGAGAGGCAGGACGATGTGTACGCGTCGCAGCAGACGTATATAAAACCAAAAAGTAAAAGCAATAACCAAAAAAAAAAAAACCAAAACGGATCGTTGAGCGAGAGACAAGGAGCGATCGAAAGGAATTATCGTGGAAACGAGAAAATGGGGGTTGTTATGTTGGAATGTTTGTCTGTGTGCAGATGCAGCCTACTCGTTGTTGACTTGACGGTGATGATGGATTCACGGTGGAACCGAGGTCAGGGCCCGGTGATTGTTGGGGCTTAGGCAGGTCTACGGCTACTTACCTTCTTCCCCCTACTACTACTACTGTCTGCGACGAGTGAGAGTGATAGCGACCCGGTCCGTTGAACGCCGGGCCGAGCACGGTCTCTCCGTATATCTCGTTCGAGTCGGACGGAACGGTGACCGAGAGACACATGGGGGTCGATCACGGTAAGTCAGTACATAAAACAGTGCCTAACGAGTTTACCAGCGGGGACTGATCTCCTCTGCGGCTTCCTCTTTCTCTTTCTCTTCTGTATCTCTTTCTCTCTCTTTCTCTGTCTGTCTCTATTTCTCGAACCACCGCGGAAATCCGGAGGCTCATGATGGATCGTTAATAAACATGTTCGGCTGCTTGGAAAACATATTTTTTTCTTTTTCTCTCGTTTAAATTAAGACTACGATTGATCTCGCCGGAGATCCACACGGAGATGCCTGTAATGTTGTAGATGTCGCTGCCGAGCGGACGGAGTCCGTGCGTGTGAACCCCGGAATCCGTGCGTGTGGACCCCGTCGCCTGGAATCCGTGCGTTAACCCCCCTTCATTTTTATTTCATTTTTATCGCCGTTAGTTATCTATTAAATATAATACGTGTAAATAATTCTCAGTAATTAACCCGCTTTGCATCACGACTTGAATTGCAGGGCCAGTTCCTTGTAATGGCAACAGTAAAGCTGAACGGTAAACCGCGAATTGTTCCGCGTTTGGTCATACAAAGTAGATATTACTCGCGAGATATTCCATTTCTTGATGCAAATGGGTCAATTCGGTATAATAATGAGTGTACGTTTTAAAAGATACGGTAATATTCAAGAGTCTAATCAAAGGGGCCAAGTCTAATAAAATCGGAAAATACTTTTTCTTAAGGATTCAAACGGACCGATTATTAATTAATTCTATGACTATATCGTTTAAAGTATATGTTCCTGTAAATTATTATACTTCTTAATATCGAACATTCGTGGAAATATTCTCGCAGACCATTCTAAATGTTTAAACTCGAATAGGAAACGTTTCTAAATGTACAAGGTGGACCACGAGACATGATTAGCTTAAATTATTCTACTGCTAGCTGTTGTATCGAAAATTTACCGTTTACGCGAGTGTATTACAGCTGATGGACACCATTTTGAACATCGTTTTAATTAAGGTAAATGGTATTTTCGGTAAATATTTGCAATAAAGGAGCTACCTTCGATTTCGATGATTTTTCAATATGTTGTCAAGGCCATTATCCTCAATAGTGTTATGAAGGTTTTAGTTGGGGGTTATCGTTTGTTGAAGAAGTTATTATCAAAAAAAGTTACTTTTCTTCTTGAACTGTCACTTACCAATTCCGAACAAATATAGAATTTTACGGACTAATTTCACGAAACTGGAGACAAAGAAAAATTTGTTCACCTTTTCACTCTATTGAATGTTAGACAATCGGTTATTTTAAAAATCCATAAAATCCGCAGTTTAATAGGGATGACCTTGACAACATATTGAAAAATCATCAAAATCGGAAGTGGCTCCCTTACCGTAAATATTTACCATATTTTCTTAATGTTTCTTTGGTTTAAATGAAAAAACAATTATTTGTTATGAAACTAGCCGAATTTGTCTCAGTATCCGTTAACAGATCGGCGTAAGAAAATTACAGGTTTATCTATAAAAAAGAAAACAGAAGGTGTTCCTGAAAACTCCGAAGAGAAAAAGGGTTGACCAAACATTTGGCACAATCATCTTAAAGCTTGAATCGTGTTATATACTAGCCAACAAAATTTTCGATCGAACATCTAGCAGTAGAATAATCTAATCTGATCACGTTTCGTGGTCCACTCTGTATAAGACCATACGATGTTTTTCATTCACAAAGGTGATTATAGTAAGCAGCCACAGTTTATCCGCCTATTTCTAGAACCGTTTCCCTAAAATCTCATCGATGCCATTAGCGAAAGAACTTTCCTCGCGAGCACCGTTACCGCGAACGCGTTCGGGAACGAAAAATTTTCCGCTGGAAAAAACGGTGATGTATGACTCGCGTGGCACGGTGTTGCTGACGTAGAACTCGACGGTGTTCTCTCTCGAAATTCCCTGCATCGGGATTTCGAGCGATCGATAACAAACGGCCGCGATCGCCACGGAACGGAGACACACCAGAGGAGTTTGTTGCCTGGATAACCATCGTCGAGGATCGATCGCCGGTGGTTTTTACCGTTCGGTTATATTATCGAGGAAACACGGTGATCGATGGAACGTCAGTTCGTTTGGGAAGACCGATGGCCGTCTAGGAGATTAAAAACTCACGGGAGGGGATTAAGAAAGTTCCGCTGGTCGAGCCCGCTCGCCTCGATTCATAACGGCGCACGTCGAAAGTTCCCCGAAGGACACCCCCGTCATCCCCGTCCAAGAAACGGGGGTGGCACCCTTTTCTCTCTGATAATTAAACGACAACCGTACGGCCGTCGAATACCTTCCGGTCGATAAACGTAACAGCCTCGCGAATTAAATGCTCCATTGATCGAACACGGAATTTTTCATGGAGCTTTCACGCTCGAGGCGACCTACATTTCGCTTGATTCGGTTCCCTTTTTTCCTCCTTCCTCATCCCTGAAGGGAAAAGGATCGATTGGATTGCTGGGCAACGTGTGAACTTACAACTGGACGTTTTCAAGATCGTGAATTCGACGTAATTCTTTAGAATTCGGCACGATGAGCTATTGATGGTTTAGATATTCCGATGAATTTGTTTACTTGAATGTTAACCCTTGGCACTCCGTTGGAAACAATAATCATGTGTTTCACAGATCCGTTGGCGCCGCTAGGGAGACATTTGCAACTGTAATTTAGTGTCAATGGTAACACTAAATATCCGGTGTCATTGGTGGCGTGGGTAGAGAGTATATGTACTCTACGCCTACTATTTTCGTATTCTTGAGTTCGAGTTATTATTTGGCTTTGTTTTTACGGGTAAAATAGTGGAGAGGGAAGAGAGCTACGGTGAGAATTTGAAGATGATTGAAAGTGAGGAGGTTTTCCATTTTAAACTATTAAAGGACAATTTAACTGTGCAAGGAAAGGAAAGAAGGGTTGTGTTGTATCTTCTGAAAGAGAAGAAAATTGTGGGAGACGTCAAACGAGTGAATACTACGATACTTCTCCAAATAAGCCAAGAATGCACATGGGACAATATTTCGACAGGTGTCATACGTATCATGGAAAATTGCAAAATATGAAAATTAAGTTTCGTTTTCATTAAAAACGAAAAATTATGAAAGATAAATAACAATAAATAAATTCATAAGCACTCGTAGTGCTTTCCTTTCAAAACGTTTCCTGGACAACAGGACTCGATAAATGCTCGGAATGCTAAGGGTTAAACAACTAGATTTACGAGAGTGGAACTGTTATTTGTTTGCGAATCAAACGTTCTTCCAGCTTGATTTATTAGTAACTGTCAACGTGTGCTGGTACTGTTTGAATAACGGAACTCTTTATATTTATTAGGCGTTCCCGTTTCTTCTTGAATTATTGTTTTGGAACGTTCGAGACGGATTCTCTACCCTCAAAGCCTAGCTATTCGTAACGTGGGCCGCCTATATTTCTTTTATAAATAGAGGCGTGTAATACAGTCCGGCTGTTACCGGCAATTTGTCAAAGCGGAAAGATCGTAAGCGGAAGTACACACCGCGTTCAGAAACAGAAACATAACAGCGGCGGCGGGCTCACAGGGATTCGCGGGGCAATGAGTTACTACGTACACATGACGTTATTAATTAACCGCAGAGTATAGTGGGAGGCCGGGGTCGCGATTGGTGGCGTTCTGTAATTGACAATTCGAGATGACGGCGGCGGGGTGGTGGGGGGCGTGTGCACTTCTAATTATCCGCTTGTCGAGAGGATGAATCGATCGCCAATCGGGCAATTTGTACTCCTGAAGAAGGAAACCTCAAGTTTCATTCGACTTTCTTGTAACGCGAAAAGTATCCGTATGATTTAGTACAAGTCGACATTTATTCAGTGAAATGTCACGCAATCCTGTAGTAAATATAATCGATTGTCGAATACGTCGATTGTATTGTAATCCATAAATTTGTAACGATCTCTACCGGGAATTTATTCTCTACAGTCTTTCGAAATATAAATTCCAAATATTTTGAAAACTGAGTTACACTACTGGTACTTTGTACTGAATAGTTTTTCGATATGTATTATCAAAAAAAAAAAAATGTCACGAACTTGAGTGTTATGATTAATGTAGTTGATAATTTAGATAGAGGCTTACTAATGGGACACCATGTATTACTTTATATCCATATAATAACAAATTACATTTCCTGCAAAAATGATAGACAAAAACAGCTTTATGGGAGCTTACAGTAGAGGCATAAGAGTACCTAATAAAAATGATTTCAGTTAAAATAAAAAAATTCTTTAACCATTTATTTTGCAATTGTTTTAACGAAATGCAATGTTATAATAGTGAGGCACTATTTAAAAATTTGAAAAGAAATGGAGATATAGTGTGAACCTCGGTTCGCTTCAGCCTTGACTAGCCAATCGTTTCGAAACAATTGACACTGGCTCAAAGTAATACACATCGTTTGAAATCGTTCCAGGGGGACAAACTTCTCCAGTTCCGTTCGAAAAACGCGGATCGGAAAAGTCACTCGGGTCTGTCGAGAATTCCCCCCCCCCCCCCGAACGTTCGCGTGAGCGCGTGAAATTTCGTTTCCCGTTGTCGGACCTGTTGCTCTCTTTCGCCAGCAGCTAAAAATTGCGTGCAGCCGACGTACCGAGGACACGCTGGAGACCGTGGCAACGATCCATGCAAAGCGACTAATTTTACGATTATCACGGGTCGTTCGGGTGGATCTTAAAAGCTCCTTTGAAGCTGCGCCGCGGAGCAGTTACTAGATTCAGCATTGATATCTTGGCCGGTGGTAAAAGGGTAATTATGAATGCATTAAATTCCAAGACGGTAGGAACTATTAAGGAACGACCCTAATTTCGAACGCTTTAAACTGCTCGCCCGGAGACTATATGTATATCCTCGGGAGAGAGAAATTCACAGTGGTCTCTTGTCTGTCTATAGAATTTCTTCGCAAAATTTGTCACTTGTCTGAGATTGCTTGAACTGTAGATGAATTAATCTTCCATCCATGTACCAGTATCTTCCGTTTCCATGGGAGATTGACTTCGGTAATTTATGCTGACGCGAACAGATTGAAATATTGATAATTAATTAGACATTCGGAACAATTTAGTCTCCGTAATCGTCGATCAAACACCAAACTTTGTGCGATATCGTTTGCACATTCAGTAATTAATAATACAGCAGCGCAGTCTACTGTCAGAATTAAATGGAACATGATACGGTTAGTGACGTATAACGATGTAACGAAGCTGAAGTAATTGATGTTGGTTTGGATACCTCGAAATAACTTTCTCTATTCAGGATGCTCTGGACAAGCAGTCTGCAATATTCATGAATTCGATTCGCTAAACATCCACATTATCAGTGTAAACACTCTGCATACCTTAAACTGCTATACCTTGTCTATCGCCATTAAATTCAATTATTTAAATTATTAAGACGACACTACTTAAGTTCATGCAAACTTTCAAGTACTAATTCATAATAGGAAACAAATAGGAACTCATTACCCAAATGCACGATTTTACCAGTTAAATAGGAAAGTATATCCTACATTAAACCTTAGATGTCTGGGTCCATTTTGACCCAGGTTTGTAGAATCTACATACATCGTTCTAGTTCACAGAGGACTAAATGAACCGTACGGTATTTTATCTTAGTAGTTTATGAAAAGACCAGCATATTTTGAAGAAATTTGTTCTAAAACACGTATAAAATCACATGAATAGGGGTCTATCTGGCTCCAGGTACGTCTATTCCATAATCAAAAACGTCCACCTTCCGAGGAAACGTGCCCATTCATCGCCATATCGATCATCGATGACCGACATGTAATACGAAATCAACTGTAACATAATACCATGGACGTGAACATGAAATGCAGCCGAAATAGACCTTGTGGTGCACGTGATAATCCTTAATCAAATCAACACACTATTCTATTTCGCCCCGTTGCATCTAGCACAAACAATCAACATAGTCTAATCATGGATTAACCGAATTTTCGTCACCAGGCGACCGAAGATCATTCGCGACGCGAACGGTTCCAATATACCCATCTCCATTCCAGGAACACCGTGTATACACTAACGAGCAAACTCTGCTTCTGCTAGGGGAAAAAGTGCCGTTAGAGGAAAGCCTCCAGCCACTTAGTACATTTATTTCAAGTACTGAAATAAATGTTAAACCGAATGTTAATTTGGCATAAGTTTCAGTAACTGTTGAGATCAAGTAGATAGGAGGCCCTTCTACTAGGGGAAAAAATGACATAAAACAAGGGCCTCTTACCACTTGGAAAATTTACTTCGGGTACTGAAACAAATGTTAAACCGAATGTTAATTTGGCATAAATTTCAGTAACTCCCGAGATCAAATAGATAGGAGGACCTTCTACTAAGGAAAAAAATGACGTAACAGACGGGCCTCCTACCACTTGGTAAATTTACTTCAGGTACGGAAACAAATGTTAAACCGAATGTTAATTTGTCATGAATTTCAGTAACTCTTGAGATCAAGTAGATAGGAGGCCCTTCCACTAGGGAAAAAATGACATAAGAGAAGGGCCTCCTACCACTTAGTAAATTTATTGCAGGTACCGAAACAAATGTTAAACCGAATGTTAATTTGTCATAAATTCCAATAACTCCGGAGATTAAGTAGATATGAGTCCCTTCCCCTACGACACTTTTTCCCCTATCGGAAACCGAGTTTGTTCGTCGGTGTACCTGTACCGCCCCCCCTCCCCCGCGTACACAGTACGCATCGCGGATTGCAATTAATTAAAAGACATTAACCGGGGCCAGTTATTAGCGCAATTAATAGTCGCGTGCGTCCGATTGCTCCCGATCATCCAATCCACTTACGAAGAACGGTCGCTGGCGGGCGTGTGCACACCGAACGGGTGTTCCGGTTCTGGCCGGCTCGACGGCGATGGAAACCGACCCATGTGGTCGATGGTGGTGTTATATTTGTCTCTCTCTCTCTCTCTCTCTTTCACTCCGGTGCAGTGGCATTTTATGGGGGTTGCGCGGTGGTAGTCTGCGTGGCGACGGTGTAGGTCGATACAGCGGAGGGACCTTGCCGTCATTCGTTCCCCGGCAGCAGCAGCAGCCCACGTCCTTCGTGAAACGCCCCCGTGGAAGGGCCACTCCAGGCACCGACCACGGAAAGGAAACAAAGGGACACACGACACACTTGTTTCCCCGGGATCGAGCACTCGGTCCTCCTCGTCGCACGCTACGCAATCGCTCGTAATTGCTGTCCCCGACGTGCGCACATACATACCGTGGAAACATACACGGAAACAATGCTGTTATCTCTGCGAGTGCGAAAGGGTATATCCTTTTTCTATGTACCGATTTATTGGATCACGGCGATGGTACATAAAGTGTGCAACCTGGTATACGTGGTTAAGATACCTGTTGGATAGAGGGACTTACAAGGGAAAGGACCTCAATTTTCCGACTTCGATTTTAACGGGATTTTGTATGATAGTAGAATGAGTGTCCTAATTACTGCCACTGTATCTAATACTGCAAGTTTATTTATTTTACTCAACACTAACCGTACCGAGAGTTTTATATACCTATTTGTACCGTATTTAAAACCGGTCATTTGATCGGCGGTCCGTACGGTTAGTGTTAATGAAAACATAACAGACAATGAATTGTGTACAAACATTTTTTTTATTGCATTGGGAGTCTGATTTACATAAAAACAAAGACATACATGCACTTGTGCCCATTTGCTGCTCATGTTGTTCGCGTCAACGTGTCTTTGTGAATCATTCTATTCCAAAATGAATCGAATCTTCCTTGGTGAAGCTGACCGACGTTCCGTCATTTCCGGTCCGTCGTCTCCCATTAAGCCACCGGCTAACGTAGTCGTCGTAGCTCGATCGTAGCGTATGGTATCAAAATTTCGTTAACCCATCTGAGGAGCAGCCAACGATTCCACTATACGATTTTAGTAGTCTCCGAAGGGGCTTCGTGGGGGCAATTTATAAAGTTACAAGCCATATTATGGCGGGTAATGGATCGTTAGTTTCATGGCGGACGGGTGAAATCACGTGGACCAATTGACGTTTATGGGGATCGACGTCGGGCCACGGCAAACCGCCCCCTTTGTCTTGAGACTATTGACGGGGAACGATCGGTAAAAATTGTGTTTCGACCCAGTTTAATATCATGCTGTGCCACCACGTTATTTCCTGTACCGATGTGAAAAAAAATATTTAACGATCATTCAATGATCCCTCAGATTTTCTAGAATTATTTCACACATTAACAGAAGCTTTTCTGTCCTTTCGTAAAAACTTCATCGGCTAAGCTTGAAAAAGTTCTTCGATTACATTTTCGAGTTTCTCTTGACCTCGTTCTTTCCTTCTGAACGATCCTCGATTTCGGGAAGGGAGAAAATATCACAGAGAATATCGGATGAATATGCTGAGTGTTCTGTAATTTCTCGAACGGATCCACTTTTTGCTTTACATAGCTTTTTTTTTTTTGCCTTCAACGTGATCTCGCGTTATTTTTCTAAGGAAAAAGAACTGATCGTTTTTCTATCAATATTACAAAAATCACGTTACAATGCATGCAACGATAATATATTCCGTGGATTTGGAGACAACAGTTCAATTGTAATAGAGATCATATTATTTTCAGGATAATCTATCGCTGCACCTGTATATCATCGATTCTCTATAATATATCCCGTGGTTGAAAGTCGCGAAAATGCTCAATTCCAAAGATTACCATTTTAAATTTCTCCTAAAAGCCGAGGACATTTTTATGTCGAATTATCGATCCCCCGTAAACATAAATCCAAGCGCGGTTTACGAGCTTCACTTTAATCTATCGACTCCATTCGACGGTCCATTGTTCACCGGTTCCATTCGCGAAATGAACGTTTCAAGAAATCAAGAGGTATATGTGTGTGTGTGGTGTATTTTCGAATCAACGGGGACCGAGTTTCGTTCCTTTTTTCCCTCCTGACGACTAGGAGAAAGTCGATCGCGAAACGTTTGTCAGCCGGACACGATATCCGTACTCGCAATTTCCGCGGCCCTTGGCAAGACCTACGAGTGCCAATATCCCGGTCTCGTGGTCCTGCATGTATGACCTGGATGTGCCGTCTTCCCGCCGTTAAATTTCGTTCCGGTGTCTCTGTACCGCCATTATTAAAACGCGCTGCCTGCTTTCCGACGTCCTGGTCCCGAACTCTGAAAATTTTCTTCGCACCCTTCGAATAGCCTTCGTTGCAATCGTATGATAGAAATCAGAGGTGGCTCCATTACAATGAATATTTCCCAAAAATACAATACAGATGTTTTGTTTTTCTAAAGTTAGTCATTCTGAAGACGTGAGAGTGAACTGACTAACAGATTCTCTCAAGATGTTTCTGTGGAGAGACTTATCCTTGTACTTTCGATTCGACTAACAAGCAACTCGACGGCACAGAGTTCCTAAAGTTCGTATCATAAGGTGGTACGAAAGTAGTAAATTAGGAAGAACGAGGTGTCGTCGGTTTTCATGAACCGTAAGGCGTCGATTCATCGGAGCCTCGAGTGTATAAACGTCGAGCCTGAACTTTTACGGATCACCGGAAATTCTCGCCGGGTGTCCCCAACGTGCTCGGGGGCAGACGTTCCCGTGAAAGGGGGATCGATACCTCATTCGTACGACTTCGAGCCTGTCCACGCTTCCGGATGGCTGGTAACAGCATCTCGAAATTGGGAGAACCAATTGCGCGTGGGATAAATTCAATCCTTTATTGACGACAGAAGAAAAACCGAAACGACAAAAGAAAAATCTAATATCTCAATATTGATAGAATTTTCAAACATATCGAGAGGCAGAGTTGAACAAAATGTAATCTAACTACGAAATTCAAATCACAATTACAATGTAATTGCTGGACAATTAGAACTGCAATTACAATGACATTGTAATTAACTGTACTAAATTTACAATAAAAATTACATTGTAATCTTTACTATAAATTTAGTATAGCTAATTACAATGTAATTGTAAGTGTCTACCAATTACATTGCAGTTACATTCTAATTGTGATTTGGAGTTTGTAATTAGATTACATTTTGCCCAACTCTGCCCCATGGCCTGGAGAACTTAATTTTTCTTTTTCCCCGTTTTTAGAATCAATACGTCACTATAAGTATTCCAAAAGACATTTATAGAATTTTAATGGGAATTATCGCTCTCATCATGAGAATTGTCGTTTAAGTAAATACTTAGAATATTTGAAACCGTGGACGACTAGTACCAAACTGTTCCTTTAGATGACACTGGTGTAGGTAGATAAATTCATTTAACATTTGATTAAAAGGACCTGGGCGCTATAGTTCCCAAGGTGGTCGCGAGATTCGGCCATTTTAGGAACTACAGTTCCCATCCGTACCAAATGTGCTAAAGAAATAATATGTTCCTGTGAGTGTATTTACGATAGTTTACACAGATGGACCAAGTGTCGTTGAAGCACATGCGTATAAAATAAACTGTTCATTCCGACCGTGAAGTCCGTGAATAATGGTTCTAATATCGAACACAAGGCTGGAGATCTGTATTTAAAGTTCGGAAATTCGAGCAATCGAGATCAATAAGATTCGATCGGATCGTAAATCACGGGGTTCGTGGGATATCTATCGCTAATGTTGGTTTTGATACGACCACTACGGGGGGTCCTGATTTTTTAGGTCGTTTGCTTCTTCCGGCGTGTATGGATAGTGTTTGGAACGGTTTACACCTGACGTCACGAGCCGATTATTTTGCTTGACCGTAATAGTTTATTTTTTTGTGAAAGAGAATAATGGCATAGCTACATCGATTTGTTCCTAAAATTGCCGGGCTTAGAATCCTCGAACCTTGGCGCCTGATGCGAGATTAAGAGCATTTGTCAGACCGTCGTTCTCTCCTCTTTGCCGTTTAGAACGCGGTCTGTCTGTGATGTTAGTGGCCGAAACTCTTCAGAAAGTCGATAACGTATGCGTATAGAATGAATACAGACGCATTTAAACTGTTGCCATGCTACGTTGCGATAAAATCATTTGACGTCAAGACCATGTAACGATTTACTTGTCGTTCTAGTCTGTAATTTGACGAGTATAATTTTTTACTCGTGTCAAGTTACAGTTCCTCTTGTACTGTCCCCACTCTATTTTTTATTACTTGTTTATTATATTATTATGTGTTATATAACTCATATATTATACCTTATTATATAAATAAACAGAAATACAAGTTCAAGATAATCATTTTTCTTTACCAAGTACGGCTTTAAAATTCACCTTACCATTCAAGGGTTAAGTTTTATTGCAATACATTCTCTATCTCTTTATTTCTTGCCAGAAATGGAGGAATGTAGCAGCGGTACCCAGAAAAAATGATCCACAATAGAAGACCAACGCTTAACACACCATTTATTCTTGTAACTATAGATCTATATATTATTTCCAAAAACGAGATACTAGAACACAAACATCACGTTATTCTAGTCTCGCAGAACAGTGAGACCAGCGACCCTAGTATCCTCATTACGACCGCTCTGCCTCTCCCACCAATAGTCCCGTCTATCCCACCGGAAACGAAAGATAACATAACCTAGAAAAATATCCGCGCTTCGTTACATCAAACCACGCGTGTTATTCCGCCATTCCGTTCTCAAATTTACATTCTGATGATGGTAACGAGAGGAAACGTGTGTGTGGGATATTGTAGCGGAAATTGTTCGGAGAAAGGCAAAATCATTTCTCGCCGCTAGGCCAATAGAATTAAAGGTTATATTATATAAGTCTGCGTGAAATATTACTGCACATCGTTCAAAAGAAAGTCTGTATTCAAGACGATTACAGATTTCTAATCGTGTTCGCGACTACTCTCGATCCATGCTGGATACCAAGTGACTTCCTGACACTTCTTTTTTTTTTCCAGGAAATTCATGCGGTACCGGAAGTTATTCCAATCGGTCAATTGGTCATCGTCGTAGATTTATGGTGAAGCAGTTCACACGGGACGCAAATTTTAGTGGTTACCAGGCGATAAATTCACGCTCGTCCCGTGTATGAACTGCTTCATATTGTTTGATGACCAACCTAGGTACCTATTGACTTTGATTCACCCTATGAATAACTACGATCACGCTGCTCTGTTCTAAACCACTTAGCCACCCTTATTTTTCCCAATGTTCGAACTCCTACTTACTCATCCTGTACTAAAGCCCACAAGCATCCTCTTCCCACCATAGAACGATAGTATACAGAGGGATAGATACATAGATGTATGGGATAGTGTACATAGGGTATAAGACCCTAACTTAGACCTCATTCAGACAGATACTTGAGAACTCCGAAACTTTTTAGTTTGCAATTAGACTCTTACGACACTCTATTACGTGTAAATGAATAAACCTCTTCAAGACTTTTTAAACATATTGCACTCGATTCCGCAATTCGGAATCCAACAATACTGTAAATACTCGATGAGTGTTCGAAGGTTCCTCGACACTGACAGGGAAAGGTCCCCAGATTGAACTTTTAATGAGATTTAGCCAAATATGGCCATTGGTTTATGAAATATTTAATGTTCAATACCGAGGAGCCTTCGAACACTCATAGAGAACTTACTATATAAACGTATTACTGTATAATTGTACATATAATTTCTGAATCAGCCCTAACCACAAAATCTCAAAAAGGCAAAACATGCCTTCCCCAAGAACTCTAATTTCTATTTACAGTTTCTCTTATTTAACCATGTAGGTTTTCCAACCTGGCTTTCTCGTAAAATAACTTTGCTGAGACGCGTGTCATAAATCGAGCCAACCACTGCAAATGTTCTTACTTGAGCGTGCCACTATGGCCACTACAAAATCAATGGTGGACAGAGTCCGATCTTTGACCAGACCCTTCCCGAATGAAGACGCATCGTCCTCTCGACGGCTTGCACCGTTGCGTCGTGTGTCGGCACGCGATACCGAATATTCGGAATCGATATGGGTTACATCAACCTGGCCGATATTACAGATACATGTGTGTTGTCCTTCCCCCCGCGCGGACACAAACAGAATCGCTACGTAGCCTGTGTACGTAATGCGGTTTAATATAGACCGATTGTATACGGCGTTGGTTTCGGCGGGGAGGCCAACCGCGGGTAGATTGTATCTCGACGCGTCGGGCAAGCAGCAGCAGCAGGGCCGAGGGAAAATATCTGACAGGCCACACGCGGGTCGAATGTCGTGAGACGAAACGCCGGCCGGAAACCGTGGTAGCCACACAGCCTGTTTCGATTAAGGACAGTAGGGGGAATCGTAATCGAGGGAGGAACCTCTTAAAGAATCGATTCCTTGGAAGGGCTTTCTAGTATACAGTATACATATAATATTTAAACTGCTTGACGTGCATGCTACTACTAACTTACAATTGTTTCTGGAGTCAGACAGACACGTTATAATCTGTTATTTATTATTCTACATGGGTTAGTAATGAATAGACTGCGGATTTTATGCATTTATAGCCTACAGGGGTCTGTAAAATACAGTAAAGGACAAAACTTTGATCAGATACAATGATATTTCTAGTTTATTCTATTTATGAATTGCTATAGGAAATATTATTTTGCATAAAAGTCCTCAGTGTAAACTCCGTTTCGACGGGATCTGAGGCCGTTCATTGGTTGAAGATCGGCTGAAATAGCGAGCTCACGTTTTGAGCATAGTTTCAAGAGTATCACGAAGACATCGTGGAACAATAAGTCCTCGGTTGGTAGACATAATCGCGCGATATTTCAGTTATTGTTGCTGGATTTAAGACTGTCTTCCATTAAATAACGCAGCACATGATCCGTGTGTTCGTATCAATATACGCGAAGATTGCACCTGAGATAATGCAATTTCCCAATTTCTTCTCTTTCACTTGAACCTCGACCACACTGTCTTTATCCATACAACAGAAGCTTAGAATAACGCCCTCGCCAAAGTTATAGCAAATGTATCCAATCAACGTGGATCTGTAAATCAGCGTTGATGAAGACCAAGGGAAAATCTCCGAGGACTTCTGTGTCAGATTGTCACAGAAGTCGGAGTTATCGGTGTCATCTCCCAGGAGGCAGTCCTGCGCTACACAATATTCATCAATGATTCTTGCAGGAAGATATACATAACCTCCTCTACATTGAATATACACAATGAATAATAACAGTTACGTTTTCGACAGGGATGTTTAAATTAATCCTTCGACTGGGAATCATTCGCAAAGGTACGTCATACAGTCTTTCGTGAATTTTTTTCTTCAACACCCGACATTCCCAAGGATGACTGGCAAGAGAATTACGTCGTGAATATGGGTCGCCTGCCTCGTATCTCTGACAAGTTATATTATAAATTCATTCGAAGACGAGATCTCTGCAAACGAAATTATTGATTTTCGAAATACCGTGTCAAATAATCTTTCTAATTCGTCTGACAGATTCGGCCGATCGGGTTAGTCCTTACTTCGCCGAGCGATTTCGGTTCGATATCATTCTTCGACATTCGACCATCTTGAATTTCCGTGAAACGTTCACCACCCCTTACGTAGAAACAATACACATTGTATTTACGAACTGACGCTTTGAGAGAAAAAAGAATAGAAAAAAGGGAGGATCGTCAGTCGTTACACCTTCGATGGACGGTTTTCGCCGGAACGGAAAATAAACGACACACATTTGGCCTGTTACAGGATCGACTGCACACAAAAATGACACGACCGGAAATGGAAGGCCGGCTCCCCTTTTGGCGGAACCCAGATACGGCGCCGCGCCCCAGCCATACGGTAAGTTTCCCCCATGGTTCCACCCACTCTCTCTGTTTCTCCCTTTAATAGTCAAATTAACGGCGCCCAATTTGGACAAACGGACGACGGGGGCCGTCCAATAGATGATTACAAATTCTTGTTTTCTTTTCTTTCTTTATTCGAACGCTCGTGAAAAAAAAAACAGGGACCACGTAATAGCACGTAGCTCGTCGAAGAAGTTCGGCGACCAGTAATTTCCTAACCAGTCATCCGTGAATCGGGAATGGGGTTGGTAATTTTCTCACTGTGTCAGTAAGAACATCAACTCTACTGACTATATTGCGATCTAATCGATCAAATTTCCATTCCTATTATTGCAATCGTTTCCTGGTCAATTATTTTTTGTGTGGAGGAATGTTAAAGAGAATAGGAAATGGTGTGTAAAGCTGCGTCTACGCTATATAACAAAAGAGTGTTATATAACAAATGGTTATACAACTTTGATATACAACATGTTCTTATAACTTGTTACAAAATGATACCTTTTGGACAACTCCGTAACAAGTTTGTATAACATTTCGCATCTCATTATTAATGATGGCGTCACACTTGATGCGTAACGTGTAACTTGCTATGTAACACAAAAAATGTTATATAACATTTTTCTTTCTGTTAATCTAACAAGTTTTATAACTTTTCTATATAACTTGTTATACTATATAGTGTAGACGCAGCTTTATACAGAAAAGAGACTTTTAATTAATTTATTATTATCCTTGTTTCAAGAACAGGGTCTTTTTAGATTTCAAATATTATTCATTAATTCTGTGTTATCGTGTAACTTACAAGTCTACCGAAAGAGGTGCCCGGTTTCCGATTCGGAACGACCGGAAATTATTACTGCGAGCGATCGGCGAAGGGGTAACCAGACCGAAGGAATTTCGAACGAAAAATCAGTGGTAATTGCAGCAGAGTTATGTCGGGCTCGAGCTATCGAAACCATAACTGCAAACGAAACCCAATATCTCGCGACATTGACTTAAAGAATAGACGGCCAATACCGGGGTGGGGGTGGACTTCCGTAACGAAAGGTTCTTGATCGATTGTTAGCCGACGAACAACAAATCGGGGCTCTGTATCGAGCTGAATTGTCTGCGATGAAAAACGTCGCACGACGACACGATCTATAAATCCCTTCGAATCGTTGCGATATACTTTATTTTATTTTATTCGACATATTCGTATAAGATATTCCTACAGAGAAAGCGTATACACAAGTGTTTCCCGTGTTCGATCGGCAATTTGCTCGTCGAACAATATCCATTCCGCAGACTCCATTCGTCGTCACAAGCGAACGATGTCCACGCGATTAACGGACGGGAAGGGGGACACACAAGCTTCCCTCGATTTCCATAATTAGCGCGACTGAATGCGAGAGTGCCGAGCGCGACAATGATGACCAGATTCAGATCTGCCCCGACAAAAGGCATCAAATATCCTCTCTTCTCTTTGTTCCAGGATCCACGCCACAGGTAACTTTCCCACCGGGCGCCGGTCACGACCGTTACGAGGAGAATTTCAATGGACCGGCAACGTATGCGGAGCCGTACGTCGAGCGTTACGGTATTAAGAGTGACTTCAGCGGTCGAGAGCCCCTACATCCCACGCCGCCCCGGCCCGGTTACGTACCCACCCTAGGACAGACGCCACCGTCAAGTGCGCAGGGCTCCGTGATGATGGTGTACGGCCTGCAGCCGGATAAGGTCAACACTGACAAGCTCTTCAACCTGTTCTGCCTGTACGGAAACGTGACAAAGGTGCGTGGCAACGTCCGATTATAATACAGATACCAAAAGCATCTGGTGGTCCAAGATCTTTAGCATAACTACCCGGTTACCACCCCCATGACTGTTCATCTGTTTTATCTAGTGTGTCTCACGTGTCTTCAAGCTAATCGGTATTCGTTAGGAGTGTTAGATTTTAATACTGTGGATGTTAATCGTCTTTTCGAGGTATAGAATATCTATTAAATATCAGAGACTTTTGACCCTGAGGAACCAGTACTGGGTTACGGTAACTCAGTCTGTCCTACTGTGTGGTGTTTTGTAAATCTGATATTTTATGAGATATAGGCAAAAGAATGGATTACACTAACCCATGTGTAGTCGAATTAGTAGGGAAATGTAGTGTGGTCTTTGAGGATTAACTTCTGTCGTACATGTAATTCTTATTTTTCGATATCCAGTAGAGTAATTCAAACTTGATGCTTATTTCGAGTGAGCTGAAAAGTTCGGACCATAAAGGAGCACTTCTCTTAAGGATAGAGGATATGATTTGTCGTAGCTACAACAAGTCGAAGTTGCACAGACGTTGCAACTGTCGTTCAGACGGTCGAAGTGACCTAGATTGTACGATCAGTTGTACGACAAATCGTATCATCTATAAGGCGTTTTACTCGCCAAGTAACTCTACCTTTGCTTCCAATTTTTGCAAAGGAATTAAAGCAATCGTACAAAGATCGGATAACTCAAGCAACATAGCCCCAGGTTTTATTACATCCTTTTGGTTCCAACTTCTCAGCTAGCAAGAGTACTTCACAAACCTGTCCCATCACAGAGTTGTTTGCTAAAGGAAATATTTATTACAAGAATACCACAGCTTCCAAATCTGAATGAATGTTTGAAATTCATCTCCGGTCTATTAGTGCTCCCCGATAACCCTGGCCTCGTACACGTTTCTGTCACAGGTCAAGTTCTTGAAGACGAAAGAGGGATGCGCGATGATCCAGATGGGCGACAGCATAGCCGTGGAACGGTGTTTACAGAATCTGAACAACGTCACGATCGGCACGGACGGCAGGTTGCAGCTGGGATTCTCGAAACAGGCTTTCCTCTCAGACGTCACCAACCCTTACATTCTGCCCGACAAGACTGCGAGTTTCAAGGATTTCACGGGAAGCAAGAATAACAGGTGAGCTTGAACAACCGTTGTGCTCCTAGAATATTCCAGCCACCCATTTACGAGCACGGTCCATTTTTCTTCCTCTCTTCTATTTCCGGAATCAGTCACTTTTCCAAGCGATGTTCTTCGTTCCGTTTACACGTCGACCTCGTTTTCACGTTTGATCCGCGAATTTTCCACGACGTCGTGTCAGAGACAAGAATGTTCAGCTGGATGGTGACCAGGTGTTTCTCGAACTTATATCGATCCATCGAGACAGTAGTCTCCGCTATTCTAATCAGCTTCCCGACGCAGGCTTCATCAGTTTCCTCCTCCCTCCCACGGGCTGAATGAAACGTTAACGAGAAACCCCCACGTTTTCTGTCGACGAAATTTCCATATAGAACGAAATACCGATGCACAGCAATTAATGATGTTCTTCCTTACGGCGGGGGGGCCTCGAAGCCCCCACCCCATCGCGGCCAGCAATATTTACCCGATGAAAACTTAATTACGTCCGGGTTTTTGAATGTTCCCGCTTAAGCTACCCCCGGTCTCTTGATTGCGAGGAATTAATTACCGGGCCATAGAAGCTTTAGAATCTATGCTCGAAATTCTCCGATTTCGATAAACTGGAGCCTCGATTCGCCTACTTTCGAAGGCCAGTAATAGCTTGCCGCTTAAAGTTAGTCTCGTTAGATTGGAATCTTGTGCACAGAGATGTACAGCTTCTGGGAATTCGCGAAGAATAAGTGTCGAACCAGTTTGTCTGAGATTCTTCTGTATTTATTTCTGGGGGCTTCCCGACACTGGCAAAGGCTCCTCGACACTGAACATTAAATATTTCATAAACTAATGGCCATATGCGGCTGAAACAAATATTACTAGCTTCGGAATTCTAAGCTCTATCATTGTGCTAAACCTCATTAAAATGTTAGCATTAAACGTGGGTATGATATTTAGCACATCAGTTGATCGAAGAGGCAAATAATCATAATAATTCTACTCAAATATAGAGTGTATTTTATTATATACTCACTATGTTAAGATACTATACGAACGATAATACCTACGTTTGTCTGACGCGTACCCGTTGTTGTCGATTGCAGGTTCCTAAACCCAGCGATGGCCAATAAGAATAGAATACAACCACCATCGAAGATAGTCCATTTTTTCAACACTCCCCCGGATTTAACCGAGGAGACCGTACACCGTGTCTTCGTCGAACGCGGCATCGAGGCGCCGACGACGGTGAAACTGTTCCCCTTAAAATCGGAACGATCGTCGTCTGGCCTTATCGAGTTCAGCAGCGTCGGTATCGCGGTAGCTGCCATCATGGAATGTAATCACACAGCGCTCGAAAACAGCAGTAAGTACGCTCTAACGTTCTCACGTGCCAGTGGACATTATACCCTAAGTGATTTAAATTTTCATTACATTTTGGAAATTATTGCTCGACCCTCTGTAACTCGATTTTATTTCTTTTTAAGCGACATTCCGTAACGGATTTCCCTAATCGTGAAAGAACAACTTCTTACATTAAATGGACACTACTCCAGACGTAGGATAAAAATTGTAAACATCACAAATGATCTGGAGTTCTACAGTTCTCACTGTTGAGACTATTCGGATGTATGCCGTGACCATGTTAAACTATTTTCCCAACGTTTCGCAAGCATTGCAGCTAGCTTCGTCAAGATTCGAATTTAATAGTTACCCCTATATATTACCCGTCGAAACCACGAATTTCCGATACGCACTTATTAGGGTTCTCGAACAGTAGGTACCTTCGTCACGTGTCCGACGGATCTGTTTCAGATGGCAAGTTCCCGTACATCATGAAGCTGTGCTTCTCGTCGTCCCGCACCATACCGACCAGCTTCCCGCCGAGCAGCGGCAGCCAGTCGAGCAATTCCGCCGGTAATGGCCACGCCAAAATGCAGCAGGACTCGGAATAGAACGGCGAGGTCCAGGGCCAGCAGCGTCAGCGTCAGCGCCAGCGTCCCTCTCTCGCCCTGCACCCGTTGTGTGCCCCGACGGGGACGGCCCTGCACCCAGCCGCAGCGATTACACTGTCACCGGTTCTACCGCCGCCTGTGCCGCCGCCCTTGCCGCCCGCCTGCGTCCTGATAGCCACGCCGACACTCTATCCGACCGTGCCGCCGCCGCCACCGCCTCCGTTGCCCACGTTCTGGCCGTACTGAGTTGAATCCAGGGAGGAGAAACACAGCGGGCCTAGACGGTGAACAACGACGAGCCGTGTAAACGACGACTTATCTTGTCACCGTCATAAATCTTGCTCCTCCCCGTAGCATCCAAGCCGCAACGGATTGGATCATCATCGGACCCCATGTCACTGGTAATATCCATGACGGTATGGTCCGTGGACGGGATAATTTAGGGGGTTCCGATTCAAGGGTCGGAGGACCGACGACGCGACGGAGCTTATTATTTGTTCGCGTAAGTCGAGGACCAGAAGAAACCGAGAAACGTCTGACGCGCGGTTTGCTCGAAGAGAGAGACACGTCCAGGGAGGATATCGTCGCCGTCCACGGGGACGACGATGATATTACACTCTCCTGATCGTCAACAGGGTTGGGAAGGGAACACCAGTGCATCCATGGGTAGACTGCTCGTAAGAAGAAGAAGAAGAAGAAGAAGGTCATCGAGGATCGTCCGCTAGCCCGAGTGGAAGTGTGTCCTGGCGAAAATCGAGAGGCAGCGATGTTTCTGATTATATACAACACACACACACACACTGCTCTGTTGTGTCTCTTGTCTTTTTTTTTCTTTCTTCTGGTTTCTTTCTTTTGTTTCTTTTTTTTTTTCATTTTTTTTTTTTGTTTTACCATTTTCCTTCTGGTTGTTACGGCGCGAGAACCGCCCCGGGTGTGTACACACCGTGGCTTACTCTCGTGCGGAAGATCCCGTGTGTCGAAGATTCCGTGACCACATCGGTGTCTCGTGAACCCCCCCGTTTAATACGTAAGTTAGTGTCAGTATTATGTCTTGAAGCGAGAGATCCTCTTCGCGAAAGATGGCGTGCGAAGCTTGTGTGAGTGAAGTAAGATAACTCGCAGACGGAGAGAGAACTGGAGAGAGAGGGAAGTAGGGAAGAAGAGGATTCGCCTCGTCGGTCGTTCTTCGCGGAAGCTTCTTTCCTTCGGTGGAACGCTGAGGATCGATCGTGCAAAGGATTGTCTTGTATATAATAGCTCGGGAGAGTGGGCCGTCTAATGGGAATCTGCCGTCGTCGGGCACGGATTACATATCAAGGGCCGAGCGAGGAACCCGGAGGGAGGAAGCACGATCCGCGTGAAAGCATCAGAGGGATCACTTTTGACGGCCTGATGTGGCGTATACCAAGAGGAATTCGAAATGACCGCGGATCGATGGTTTCTCCCGCTATCGGACATCCTGCTTAATCGGCCCAGCGTATGACGTTTTCACGTTTCACACACACACATACATACACACATCATCGTGCGGCCATTTTCTTTAGTAGTTTACTCGCGTTTTGGTTTCGCAGCGACGCTCGCGCCCGTCTGATTCAAATAACGCGTTCATACTGACGCAAGCACGAACACATACACACATAGACACCATGTGTATATGTGTATATATATATATATATATATATATATATATATATATATATATGCATACGAACGCGTGCGAAAGAGAGACGAATGGGGACAAACACCTTCGACACATTTTCGAAGTGCACCACGCGCGGTTCCTCGTTGACCATTTTCACATATTGTATATCTGTGGGATCCAAGTAAATCGGAGGTTCCTTATCGACCATTAGAAACTATATATACACGCTGGATACAGTTTCAAAACAGAGAGAGAGAGAGAGAGAGAGAGAGAGAGAGACGGAGAGAGAGTGTTCAGAGGATCTGGAACTATCGC